>NC_031773.1:46608358-46629143 GCF_001522545.3 Parus major | reverse complement strand
GCGCAGTGCTCGTCCTCCCGGGGCAGCGCGGGGAGGCTGCGGGGGCCGCGGGCCTGCGAGGGGAAGTCCGCTGAGGTCTCTAGAAGACGGCGGCTGCGGGTCAGTCATCAGAGAAAAGCCACGCGTGAGGGGAGAGAGGCTGTTCCCAGCGTCAACGGCGCGGACGCACCGTGTCTCGGGAACAGCAGAGGACGTCGGGGTTTGACAAAATCGTGCCGTATGGCGGGGTTGATCGCAGCTTGCTGTTACAAAAGAGCAGCCGCTGCCCGGGGTGCCGATCTGCCCTCGGCGGCAGGGAGCTTGTTCAGCGGCCATGCCTGGTCTGTAGGGCAGCAGCTCTGGCTGTGGGGAGCAGCTGTGGCTTGTTGGGAAAGAGCTGTTCGAGAGAGAGAGCGGACAACGCAAGGAAGGCAGGGTTTGAGCAGCAGCGAGACTTCCCTCTTGAGCAGGAGCTGCCTGCAAATACTGCAAGTGTTTCAGTCTGTCACCACCTACTTTGACAGACTGATGGCTGGTATTTCCAGATGGAGGTATGCCACCAAGGCAATGTGAAGTTTCAGGAAGCTTATGAACATTATGAGCAATGAAACTATCCTCTAGTTTCATTGGAGCAGAGAAAAAAGACACTACCATTTTTGGGACTTTTTTTAGTGTCTGAAATACTAGGTAGGAGTGGGTCTGTTCTCTTTTTAAAAAATGTACTCATGCAAAGCAAGCTATTTACATATGTCTGTTATTTTGCATAATGCTAACAGACTATTCTGTGCATGACATTACTCCATTTTTGAAACTACATCACTGTGCTTTATGTTTTCCTATCATTGCATAGGAAGTCTTTTGACTTTCTAAATTTCTTCTAGACTCCAGAGAAGATCCATGACACCAGAATGTTACTGAAAGTTGTAACATCACTAACAGGGAATGGAGGGCATTCCAGAATACTGCTTGCTGCCACAAGTCACTGGAATGACTGACCTGGTCTAAGAAATGTAATCTTTCCTTTTGCAGCTTGACACTTTGTTGAGCTTTATAGTCTTAAGGGACTTATTTTATCTTAAAGCCTTGCATGTTGTGGTGAGACTAGCAAGCTTAGTAGAGGCAGATGTATTCCTCAAATATGTTTTGACTTTCAGCATCATAATCAAATAATTTGGTAGTTGCACTTGTTCTCTCTTGAGAATTTCATACAGCTTTCAGCTGATGCACAAAATAGGAAATGTATTTCTGGATTCAAACTGAGTGAGCATCCCTAAGCTCCAGGACCTGTGGATCCTGCCAGGAAGAGTCTGATTCTCATCAAAGTTTCTGTGTCATCTATGCCATTAAATCCCGTGATGGTAGAAAAGGGCCTTTCCTCAGAAAAAGAGCAGTTTATTGCACATCAAACAGAAATCTTATATGGAAGTCACAGGCTCTTCTGCAGCTCTGCTGAACCTTGTTTTCAAGTACCAGATGGGAGACTAGACCTTGAAATAAATAAAAGAAGAATGCAACAGGTAGTTTTTTCACACATAATACCTGGATACATCCATGGAATGTGATGAAGATAAACTGTGTATTTTAAGTATCTTATGTAAAACTCCATTCTGTCTTTCAGTCTCTTACCTAAGATATAGGGGACTCTATTCAGAAGTAATCAGTGTAGGGTACGTACTCCACAAGAAAATTAGTTTTATGAGTATCTCAGTCCAGTACTTCATATTGACTTGTAGTGTACATACACCTGGAATCACATCTTGGTCAGATTTTTAGCATGTTTTCTAAGTAGGAGAAAACACAAGCTGGAAAAGGAGCAGTCATCATCTAACCCATGGCAGGGTTACAGAGAAAACCAGAAGTAGTTCTTGGAAATAATTTCAGGTGGCCATTTGTTCTGAGATTCCAGACCTTTATATTAGAAGCAGCCTTTCACATCTAAGGTTACTATGAAATAGTATTTCATATGCCCCCTCTTCCTTTTTCCAAGGAGTTTAATTAGACAAATAAACCCTCACACTTCTATATTATCTAACCTCTAAGCATCTTGGCATGCACATCATGTTTTTATAAGGCTTAGTACTTGTTTATGCAACTAGACAAACAGTAGTTTTGGATCTTTGCGTTTAAAGTGAAGTCACCAAAGATAGTTTGCTCTGGATCTGAACTAATTCAGAAAGAAACTTGGCAGCAGATCCAAGCATTGTAGTTACTGGAATATGTTACTGTTATATTTGTTCTAAGATACGAGAACCATTTGGAAAAGAAAACAACCAAATTCACTTGATTGTAAGCTCTCAAGGAATTTAGTTTTAAATACACCAGAAGAGTTCCAGGCTTGTGCCATTTCAAGCACTTCAGTAAGAGTTAGATTTGTAATTTATCCATACTTTTTATTCTGTTTTGCTACCTGTTTTGTTCTTTGTCATTAAGCTCCATCTCAGGTATTGTCTGTACATAGTATAATGTGCTGCCCTTGTCAGTGCAACACAAAATTTAAAAAGTGTAATTTTTAAATAGTAATTAGAGATGCTTTGCCAGTTACTTTGCTTTCTCTCAGGACATGGCCATGCTAAAACAGTCCAACATCATATAGATTCCTTCCCTTTGTACATTATCTAAAGGACACATAGAGGCACATTAAGAGTTTAAAAAATATAACTGCTACACAAAGAGAGTAATTTTGAGGTGATACTGAAACTGATTTTTATTTCACTGGTGAAAGCCAGTATGAGTAGATCCAAGTGAAAGCTTGCAACTACAGATGCTACAGCCACATCAGTGAGTGGCAGTTTGTTCACCTGACTTAGTTTCAAACACAGAAAACAACAGAGACAGACCAGCAAACCACAGAGGCCTCTGTTTTGGTGCAGGTGGGATCCTCCTGCTTTGCTTTGGACTGGCTTCTCTGTCTGTAGCACTCTCATGCTTTTGGGCTGTTTGTGTTGGTTGGGGTAGAGTCACAGCTGTCCCCGTTTCATTGGAGACCAGTGGTCACTGCTCTCCTGGACTTCATGGAAGCCACTGTGTGGCTTCTTCTGGGCTGGACACCCCACAGCAGCAGGCCCAGGGTCCCACCAGAAAGCAGAGCTGTCCCCATCAGTTATATCTGTCTCCAGAGAGCTTGTTTCAAAAGCTATTACTTTACTTCCATGAGCTATGAGCCTCTTGTCCTTGGATGGGAATTCAGGAGAAAACATCTGCTTGTATAATAGTATTACATAATAAGCTTAGGTGGAATGGAATGGCAGTTTGTTCTCTCCTTAAAGTGAGCACTGGGATCTACATTAGAGATAGCAGTTAAAGTGGCAGCCAGCTCATACCAGTGGCAGTCACATCTCCACTGCTCAAAAGTCTCCAAGATCTATCAGGTTTAGTCTTGGTTGCGTTTTGTTTTGTTGTGGGTTTTGTGTGTGTGGGTTTTGGTTTGGGTTTTTTTTTGTAAGAATATCCTCATTTACCATCAGCTGCTTCCCTACTATATCCTTGGTTTCTTATGGTTCAGCCATGCATCTTGTTGATCCTTGTGGTCCTTTCACTGGCACTGCTGCCACAGCAGCTGCAGCTTCCATTTCTGTGTCAGGAGATGATCCAGCTGCAGGTAGGTTGGTGTTTTTGTAGCTTTTACTAGAACTGCTGCTGCATCACAAGAATCCACTGCACCAACAACATGGCTAGCATTGCTGGTTTTCTGTTTAATGGAATTTCTGAATTTTTTGAATTTTTCTGTTTAAGGATTTCTGAATTCAAGTGTGCCTTTTTTTTTTTTTTAACTTCTCTTTCCTCTTACAGCTTTACTAAGTTGCACCCTGACAGATCCAGAATCAAGAAATAAACCACCTGCTTTTTTTCCAAAATGAAACACCAATGCCTTTCATATCATTTAGAAAACTGATTAATCTGCAGTATCCTCCCCCCTCATATTTTTCCTATTCTTGTTCTTTTAAGTAAAAATACTGTTTCCTGAAGAATATACCTCTAGCTTTCTTTCCTCAGGCACATGTATTTAAGAGCTTTTATCAGCAGCTCTGCCACAGCCTTAAGAAGTCTGAAGTTTGGAAGGACTGTAGGCAGGTAGAGCAATGCCAGATTTACTCTAGGAAGGCTGTGTGCATTGGCTTCAGGTAACTAGGGTCTCCTTTGACAAGGCAGTAATACTCATTTGTAACAATTTCAAGGCAGGGGAACTGTGATAATGAACTTATCCCATACGTTTGTATTTGCTCCCTGTGAATTGTTCAAGTCTCACTGGATAATTTGAGCCCAAGAGACACTGAACTCCTCTCTAAAGCTTTAAGAAATGCTTTGAACAAATCTGACCAAAAGTGCAAGGTTTCAATGGCAATAGGAGGTTTTTTAAATGGCAACAATTTTTATGCAAAAAGTAGTTACTGCTCCTGTAATTGAAAGCACTTTTTACCCCTAGAAGTGGATTTAGGTGCATCTTTTGCTCACTTGCTGAGATGGAGTGGTCTTCCAACACCGTGTTTTGTTCTAGAACAACATAAATGGCATGACTATGTATCTCAGAGGTAGCTGATAAAAACAAAATGTTGGCTTTTATCTTACATAAGCTAGAAATCAGGGCAAGTCTTCATGTGAAAGAAGTAAAGGGATTTACAGGAAAGGATGTGTCATGGTAGTGTGAGTTCCTCAACCAAAGGTGGGGGTGTTAGGGTATCTATCATCTGTGCTGTTCAGAAGAATTTTCTCAATGAGAAATTTAAAGCCGACATAAGTTCTGAATTTCTGATGATTTCTATGCCCTACAGAACACTGTAACATTCTTTAGACTAATACATAGGATAAGACTGTTGTCTTAGACAAACCTCAGAGAAGATTCAAAGCCTCAAAAGTTCTGTTTAGATGGAGTTACAAGTTAGGAAGAAAAAGCAGAGAGAGAAAAAGGAAAGAAGACTTGCATGCTTGCCAAGGAAGAGCAAGCTGCTTGGAGAAGCTGCTGTGGGAACATCTTTTGAGTCTGGAGAGAAGATGAAACATAAAGACATTAAACATCAGCTCTCTTAAGTAGGTGCATTTACGAAGCAGAACACAGATCATTTGTTTATTTGGATAACAGTAGCAAAATCACTTGTAGCTAACAAGTTAAGAACGCTTTTCTAGTTACATCTTATTTTTTACTTAATAACTGTTTCTGCTTCTGGTGTCAAGATTTCTTGCTGGACCAAGCATGCAACTTTTCTCTTTAAGCTTTCCTAGTGTTAAGGGTGAACTCAGTACTAAATTTGACAAATAAGCTGTAAACTTTTACAGTAGTAATGATTCCAGGTGGTGTGTAGACTCTGTCTAAAATCATGTTAATTTGGGGATGTCAGCCCCTGAGATGTTTTCTCTGCCAAGCAGTGAATCCCTAGGAAATTCCTCTTTGCAGGTTTACTCTTTACTTAGAAGAAAGAAAAAACAGAGGGGAAAAAAATTAGTTACCTTCTAAGTGATCAAGAAACAAGAAAATTAAAGTCACTGAATTATCAAAATAACAAGCAATAGGACAAGATAAAGTTGCCTTCAAATTGCACCAAAGGGGGTTTCAATCGGATATTAAGAAATATTTCTTCATCCAAAGGGTTGTCAAGTAATGGAACAGGCCACTCAGGAAAGTGGTTGACTCACACTCCCTGAGGGTATTTAAGAGATGTGTAGATGTGGCATTTAGGGACATGGCTTAATGGTGGCTAGGGTATTGCTGAGTAAATGGTTGGATTCAATGAACATTTTTTTGTCTTTTATAACCTGAACGATTCAATGGTTCTTTAAAGTAACCTCTTAGTTGAAATCCTGGACTTTTTAATTTTTTTTTTGTGTAGGTAGAAAGAATAGCAATAAAATTACATCAGAAATAATCAAAGAAGGGATTTTGTAGAGAAGTACCCAATAATACGTGTTGGCGCGCGCGCACGCATGTGTGCACACACACACACACATACACACACACACACACTTTTTTCCCTAAAAATACGAGTACATAGAAAGGGAGCAGACTTCAGTGAATTGGCAAAGAAACTTAAACTGAGGAGCATCTGCCTGTTGATTATGACTGTCACTTAAACCATACCTAAGCAGTTTAAAACTGAAGAGGAGCAGTCTTTGAAAATAATAGACTTCCTTATTTCTTTTATGATTCACACCTGCTCGTTTGAAAATGTAAAACACCTAGATGTTTACAGAGACTTAGGGATTGTGTGCTCTGGGGAGTTGTCTCTCACTTTTTTCCTCATTTGCACAATTTCTTTAAAGATACTTGTGGCATGGGATGCTTATCTCCGATGAAAAGCCTGTTCCATCAGGCCAGCACCCCTGGAGGCAGCCGAAGATTACCAGGCTGTCTGAAACTTCTGAGTCAGGTTATTGTCTTATCTCAGTATTGTTGTCTGCCAGTTTTATTCTCCCAATAGTAATGAAAGCCACACAAGAATAGGAGTCATGATTTCCTGTAGCTCTGCCACCCACCTGTAACACAAGTAAGGAGGACTAGCTAGGTGGGGAGTTCTCAGTCTGATTTGCAATTTCTACACTAAAGCAGTAGTAATGCTATTTAATGAGGTAAAAGGGTCTGGAAGTAATTCTCAGAAAAGAAGGTACAAAAGGTAATGTACCACAGATTTGTCCTTGCTCAGGGTTTCTCTTGTGGGTGCTGACCCAGGATGAGACAAACACTCTTGGTGTCCTTGAGAGCGGACTCAGGCAGACTGCTAGCTAGAGGAGCCTTGGTCACTTGCCATGGTGAGATTTTCTAGTTTTTAGTGAAATATAAATATTGTGATAATTATAGGAAACTTATTTTTATTAAATCCTGTAATGTATTTTAAAATATTATAATTTAGTAATATAGTTACTGTTACTGTTCAGGCAACACCTGTCAAGCAATGTTCATCCTCGCAAAAAGGAGAATTTAATGTAATACATATATGTAGATGGCAAAGCAACTTTCTAAAAGTTATAAAGATGTACAACATAATATTTGCTGTGACCTTGAAGAAATGTTTTTCTTTTTTGTTCCTCCTTTCACTTTCAGACTGGTTTTACCAAAACTCCAATTTCCTAACCAAGTTTTTTAATGCCCCTCACCACTTTGGAAGCTGCTTTTACTGATTTAACTTCCACACCTAGGTAAGTGCACATTATCACAGACAGCTGAGAGTCATTGCATAAACAAATCACCACATTTTTAACATTCATACAAGCTTATGACTAGAATACTCAAAAGCATACTTTGCATGTGCAGTTCAGCATTTTCATACTTCCATGATTTTATTTCCAAGCCAAATTGCCTTCAAAAAAGCAAAGCACATATTTATCACCGAGAATTAACTACATACTGAACTTGCAGATTCAACACAAAGCTTTTGATTTGCCACAGCATTAAAAATAGCAACTGAAAAATTACATATGAAAAAAGATTTTTCATACATGAATAATTTAAATAGACAAGTGAAATTCCTTAAAACTATTTTCTTTCCACCTCAAGTTGGACTTTGAGAAGATTTGAAATGTGGAGTTTTTTTAGCATATTAAAATAAGTGTAAAATAGCACCAATAGAAGTGACAATTTTAAGATGAGAGTGGACACTACATATCCAAAATGCTTGTGAAAACAACCTATATTTTCTGTGTAACAGTTTTACTTCAAATGCCATTTTTCTGACCTTAATAGAATTACTCCTGACATTGGTAAGTAACAGTACAGTCTACTCTTATCTGAACACTTCCTCACTGATTTAAGAGACTGAGTTATTCTTAGTGTCATGATGATTTCTGGTCTTCCACAGGACTTAGCATTTTACAAATCTGAAAATATCTTGCCTTGAATGCCTGTGAAGTGGGAGTGAGGCAAGTCATGCTGAGAGGTGGTGCAAGGGGAGGAAGGGAGAAGTGGAAAACAGCAGTACCTTAGCAGTAGTCCGGTAGTTCTGTAAGGCCCATCACATCAATGGGGAGATGGGAAGGGAAAACACTCAGCAGGGAACAAGAACATGCAGAATGAAAAGTGGACACAGTGATAAAACCTGCTTGAGAATAAGTGGCTAAACTGAGTCGGGAGTCTTGTAAAGCTTGCCTCAGAAATTACTTTGTTGTGATCAGAAAATAGCTCTTCTGCCTTTAAATGGTGGGGAAAACCATCACAATTTTATATAGAGAGCTTCTCAGTTTGTTCAGTAATAGCTAAGTTCAGCACATGTGGCATCATGAACTAGTAGAATGAAAACATTAGGATAATTATCAGTATGGAAATATACCAGACAGTTTATGACTTGGTTTATCAGGTTTTGTAATTTAATTTTTGTAACATTTTCTTAGCTTCCACATATGGATTCATGAGACACAATTATATCATGTGATATGAGTTAATTCACCATCTCTGCAAAATAAGAAACTGAGTTTTGTCACATAATGGGTCCCCATATAATGGCCTCAACCACTAATGTAAAGCAAGAAAAAGACTACAAGTAGCATTAGAGTAGACATGAATTATGATCCCATCATGCTTTCCCTAAGAAAGACAAAATCATCCAAGAAAACTGTAGCTGTTACAATGAGCAATGCAGCTCATTGGAATTGGAGCATGGTTCTTTTCTACGTGATGTAAACAATATTCACATTATTCCATGTGTTCTTAAAATGTTACCTTTTATAATTCTGCACTGTTGCATGTGTGCTTTCACAGAACTGATCACGTGGAAGTTGCTTACAGTGATCAAAGTAAAGTCTAAGGCTCACCACTCATCTCCAGTTAAGGACCAGCTTAAAATGTGGTTTAAGGCTGCAAAACACTCAGTGCAGTTCCTAGGTTCATGGAACAGCACACATAGTATCCCACTTTTTAGTTTGATTGAGCTGTATTTGAGAATCACTACAAACCGTGAGACAGCATATTTCCTTTTCAAATAACGGGAGACCCACAGTCTTGAGGATCTATTGTAAAAACATATTAAAGACCATTATTTATTTTACTGCAATATTTTAAATTCTTCTAAAGAATTACTGAGAATAATACAATGTGGAGCAACTAAGCACAATTCAAGCATGTAAGTATGAGCTGAAACAGAAGTTCTCTTTTTATTTGAAGAATACACTGTGTCTATTCAAAAGTCACAGCTCTTACTAAACACAGGCATTACTTTTATTTTTAAATCTATTACTAGATGCTAGTGTAATTCATCAATTAAGCAAGACCTATAAGGAATTTAGGAGCTGTCCCTTGTCCAGAGATGTGAAATGCCTGCTTTATTTGTTCCAAATGAAAGCTTAAACTCTACAAAGTCAAAGGTAACCTTTTAGTGTGTGGCTAAATGTGATTGCAGGGCCAAAAAAAGTTGTTTCAAATTATGCAAAAGGACTTGAGCAACTGCACTCTGTAAGACTCTCTGGGATGCTGAAAGGCTCATCTAATAAAAAATGAATGGGAAGTATATCCTATGACATGGATCTTTTACAAGATGAGCTGAATATAACAATAGTGCTGTTCCTACAAGTGCAATGCATACATTTCTGATGTCATATACCTAATTTTAAAGAATAGCATAGTAACATATCTGTAAGGTACATGTTAAATAATTTGAGGCTTGCAAATTATGAAAAGCAGCCATCAGTCATCAATAATGAATTGAATGAATGAAGTCTTGGGGATCCTGGAAGAATGGAGGATCCAACATACCTCTTGATGACCCAGATATAGCTGTAAAACTGAGCTAATAAATAGCTACAGAGAAACAAACCAGTAATTATTTGGGATAAGTAGTCATGCAGAGTGGTCTGCACAAGCTGGAAAACTGAGCCAATTTGAACAAAATGTGTTTTTGTAGAACAAAAGGTAGTCTGTCTCTTCCAAAGTATAGACCGTATTCTGGAAAATGCCAGTTCTGGAAAAATCCTAGATATCATGTCCCAGCCAAGAACCAGTTTAATGCAAGGTTCCCCCGTGATAATATAGCAAAAAGGGTGAATCAGTCTTTGAGTACCCATGCAGGAGAAAGCAGCACTATGGAGAAGCATATTCCAATGCTACATACAGAGATAAATTATGCCCAGTGCTAAACAGCCATGTTTTCAAAAGAAATCTATTGACAAACCAACTGCCTGTGTTCCAGCCTGCAAAACACCTTTACAAGGGAAGCTGACTTTCATACAAACAAGAATTGACTTGCTGCACTTTAAGTATACCTAAAGATGAAAAAAAACCTCCAAAGAAAACCACCAAAAAACCAAACCAAAGAAATTAATAGCAAACCAATTTTTTTGCAAAAAGCAAACCAAGCTTTAATAACAAACAGCAATGATGAACATTGGAAGAACTGAATATTAGAAAACAAGGCTAAACAAGTTTAATTTAGAATTAAGGTACAGTTTCTAAAAAAGCCAATATGATTTAACTATTTGAATAAATTTCAAAATAAAACTATGGATTTTTCATTATCCATCTTCAAATTAACACTCTAAGTTTTTCCTGGCAAGTGTTTTATGGTAAGTCGAGTTAGTTACTGGATTCAACACTGCTGAAATCTACCATCTTGGACTATGTAGAGTCAGGCCAGCTTTTCTAGCTGTTGATTAATGGCTTGATTTTGAGGTTGCTGGTAACACTTCCATGCAATTGTCTACTTATTCAATGACCATGAAATAGATTGAAAGGGAAGAGGGAAATTTGGAAATGAAACTTCAAATGTAGTGGAGTGGAAGTTACTTCTGGAGATAATACAGAGGAAAAATGGTTAAAGAGTAAACCAGTGGACAAAATCTAGATGTTTTCTTCAATGGATGTACAGCTTCCAAATAGTGAAGCTACAGGCAGCAACAGCCATTTAGGTAATTGTTTACTTTGTGTCTGAGTACCTAATAGCCAAGTTCCTCATTCATGCTCAGACAGCTTTTTTATGAAGATCAATGAGCCAGTTTCCAGCCAAGGGAACCACATAAACCTAAATGCCTGCTTACAGTCCAGAGCTATAATGTGACATGACTTTTCTTTCACAGTGAACTTGCTGCCTCCAGTTTAGTTCTCTTAGATGTTACTGTTATAACTGTTGTTCAGGTATTAACAAGTTTAATTCAAGGTTGACTTTCTTATCCATCAGGAATGGGCCAGCACCCAACTAAAAGAAGTTACTATTTGGGATTTGGCTTTCCCTACTACTCACTATTAACGCTATGATTGCTAGCACAGTACCTTCTGTGCATTCTCTGTAGTTAATTTTTCCAGAATCAGATGCTTACTCAGACTATAAGAAATAACTCTAATTTCCATATTCTTCCTTGAAATTGTAATGATGCAGCAATTTCTTTCTGCCTTAGTCTTCCTTTCATTGCATTATCTGAAATGCCACTGTGTGAATTTGCTTAGTCCTGACCCAATAAATAAATCCATTTCCCTGACTGCACATGCATTCTTCACTGCCTACTTGCTCAATAGGTCACTTTTCTTCTTTTCCTCCACATCTACCTTTACCCCCAGCCATCCTATTTAGAGTACCTTGACTCCTTAAATTTCCACAGTTTAGGGAAATATAGAAATGGACAGGGATAAAATTTTATCTATTCTTTACTACATTTCATTTCTGTATCAGCTAAGGCAACTTCTCATCTCTGTTCTTTGAATATGACCTCAGATTAAACAATGGAACACACATTCTGGATGTATTTCTAAGGTAAAATAAACATCAGTATTTCAGTACTTTTCTTGTTCTGCATTTTAATAGTACCTACATATCTGTTCTATTACCAAGACCCTAAGACATTATGTAAAATACCTTATTTCATCACTGCTCAAGGCAAAGCCCTGCAGTCCCCTGTTATATCTTAAATGATAAAAGCTTTATTACCACTCAATAAAATGCACTGTGCTAAACCCCATGTTATTTAGCATATCAAATATGACATTATGGCTACAGTAAATAAAGGTGAGGTTTTAAAAAAAAACTTCTTCCCTGATTACAGATGAGAGAATTTAAAATTCCCCAAGCCCTTGTGCTGCAAAGTCATCATACTTACTTCAGAAGGTTCAACCAACATGTAAAATGGTTTGTAATGGATTTGGATGCTCTTCAGCTCTCCTGCAGGTTAAGCTTCAATAAAGGCAGTAATTAGATGCATTTAACATCTGCTACAAAGCCACCAACATGATTTTTTGAAGCTTTGTACCAAGATTCATAATTGTATTCCCAATCTGTTTCCAATTTAATTAAACTGAGATGGAAATGAAAAATGCTGTTCAGGAGTGAAGTGTTTTGTAACTGCTTCCAGTGAAAATACTGCTCCTTTCACACCTCTTTTGAATGAGTGTAACAATGCCCCTGCTGAAAGGCTTATTGTTGCTAGTGTGATGGATCAGTTTCTAGATTTAAGTGCAAGTAACCACAACTATCAATGTACTTCTAAACACTTGAACAATAATACCCATATTTTTTGCTTACAGCAGTAAAACCAGACACATTATATAGCAGAAGGGTGTGCCACATACACGCAGCTGCCTTAGTTTCAGCAAACTACCATAAGATCAGGACCAAGGCCATTGGCTTGCCTTTGACTGATTGATGAACATGCACTTAACAACCAGCCACAAACCTGCTCTCTTCCATAGCAAAATGAAAATACTATCTCAGCTTCTGCAGTATGAAGCAACACAGACCAATCAGACATTCAACTGTAGATTCAAGTAAGAACTTTAATCAATGCACAGACAGTAGAGAATATGGTATTCTGAATTCCCCTCAAAAGATAAAAAAAATACTTCTTAAGTATTTCACAAATTTATAAAATGTAAAGCTTCCTTTTACAAATAATATACAAATTTTTTTACTACCAAATGTATAACACATTTTTTGTTACAACTGTTGCCTTCTCTCAGAATTATGTATTCCCTGAACTGTTCTCCTTAAAAAAACAGGAGAGTATAATAAATCCAGAAGTATAATGAATATATTGCTCATGATGGTGGTAAATGCTAAAGAAAAGAAATCAGATCTTTTTATCTATCAGATCACTAAAGTTCTCATGTGAACTATATTAACATGAATAAATGTTTTGAGTGTTAAATTTCAAAGTGAGATTGAACAGTACTGTCAGTCAAATAAGTCTCCGTGCTCTGAAAAAGGTAAGAGAGAAAACAATCCTTACAGACAAGGAACCTCCAAATTAGGGTATTGGTAATTGAAATTCATCCAGAAAATGATACTCCTCAGAATATGGTTTGTATTTTACCCCAGACAGGTAATCTATAAAAGTCCTAAAGAAGAGAGACTTTTCACAAGGGCATGTAGTGACAGGACAAGAGCAAATGGTTTCAAACTGAGATTACATTTAGCTTAGATATCAGGAAGAAATTCTTTACTATGAGGGTAGTGAGGCACTGGAACAAGCTACCCAGAGCGGTTGTGGATGGCCCATCCTTTGAACTATTTAAAGCCAGGTTGGATAAAGCTCTGAGGCACCTGAACAGCTCTGAGTGAAAGCTGTACCTGCCCATGGCAGGTTGGAACTAGATGATTTTTAATGTCCCTTCCAATCCAAGCCATTTTATGATTATATGATTCTATGTTAAGCCTTTTGTATTATCCAATACCCTAGTAATGCCTAGTGGTATCACTGTCACAATCTCCATTTGCTACATTCCATCACTTGCTGAAGGTTTGTCTGAATCATGTAACAAATGATTCTTCTCCAGAGGCCAGAAGGCTTGCTGGGAAAAGAAACCCCACTATGCAGTTCAGTAACTCTTGTGGAGGAATTAGGGGAACATTTGAGGTGCATTTTGATTTGTGGACAGTTAAACTACTATTGAAAAAAATGAAACTTTTTTCAAAGAATGGAGTGGTGCAACAGAAAAAGTACCAATAAAGTTTTAATTAAAAGAAAAAAATAAAAAAAAAACCACCAAAAAAACAACATACTATATGTTTTGAATCTCACTGCAGGACACTCCTCCTCAGCTAGGTCAACCTGCTTGAATGCCTGAAGTCCTGCAAGGAAGGAGATGCCCAGAATGCACAGGAGAACAAGACTCTTGTCTTGCAGCCAGACATACAGTAGCAACTGACCTAGTTCATTTTGTGACACTGACTCAAACAGGGACTCTGTTCTCCTTGGCCCACTTTTTCATGATGCGAACAATGTATTCTACTTGAGAATTACCAGTGCTCTTCAGAAGGTGCAGTACTTCCCGCAGAGTTTCTCTGCAAAGGTGAAAAGCAAAGATTTAAGTGAGGGTTAGACCCAGCTGATACAACAAACTGCTTACATCAGACTATTTCACAAAACATGGGTCCTCTGAGGTGAGAGGTCCATTCATCTGCACTGCTGGAATAGGTTAAAATACCCTCTAGATGTGATCCCATAGACAAAAAAAGCAACCAATGAAAAAGTCTTGTATACAATTGTAAAGAAATTATAAGTTGAAGAAAAATAATCACCAAAATGTAATTAATTTAGTGTGTGCATATGTGTGTATTTGTATACATTCCCTGACTCTTGTGAAATTGTCCCCCAGAACAAACCAAAGTTTGAAAAAAAAATCTTTAGTGTTATTTGCTACTCTTCAGTATGGCAACATCAAGCTTTACTTTGCCAAAGCACTTCACACATAACACAATACACATAAACACAAATAACATGGAAATCAACATTCCTAATAGAATAAACCTATTATTATTAAACCTATATAAATCCTGTTGCAGTTTTCTAGTTGGTTTACAGTAAGAACTTAATTGCATATTTTGAGAAACAGCCAAACTATGTGTATTTCACTGCATCTGCTGCAGTGATTGGAAGACGAAAAGGACACTTGAAAGGTGCAGTAGTTAATGAGATTATTCCAGCAGAAAAGTGAAAAGAAGGAAGGTGTAGAAGCCAAGATACACACCTACCAGTCATGTAGGACACAGCAACTTTGGCCAGAGGACAGTGGCCATCTGGCATCACAGCAGAATATTCTCAAGGGAGCAGCTCTTAAATACAGTTTCACTACTCTCTCTCATTTCCCCATCCAGTGAAATGGGACAAAACTGAAATCATCAGTAACACAGATGACTTCCTTTAAGCTTTCATCAATAAGTATATTTATGTGACATGGTCAGTGTCTTCAGAAGGCAAATTTTAATGAAAACACAGTCTCATCTACTCTTTGTTTAGAGAAATCATGTCCTTCCTACAATGTTGAGTAAATGTTTCCTTAGTTGTGTTCTATGCACCTTAAAATGTCATGTGATATTTTTCATTCTTACACCACCAACATGAAATGATGTTGTTCTCCCCCAGTTCATAAACATACCAGTACACTTTATAACCTAGGTTTTCCTAGTGATGATGATGACAGTATGCTGGTATTTTATAGTCCACAGCACTTGCTCATAAATTATTCTCTACCATATATTCTATAACTGTTGGTGTGCAAGAGACACTTCAAGTTGAAGACTGCATATGGAGCCTCTGGACAGAGTGTCCATACTCTGAAAGGTTAATAAAGATTGGAAGATGATATGTAGTTCTAAAGCTGAGATTATGATTCTGGCTTACAGCTAGCTGAAAATAGGAAAAAAGCAAAATTAATTCAGCTGCAACACAGAATACTCACTTTGCTTCTCGGCCAGCTAAGATCATCTGAAATACACCCACACAGGCACCTCTCTTGCCTTCCCAGTACTCAGGATTATTGTCCAGTCTCTCCAGAACATCAAAGGCTTTGGCTGAATAGTAAAATTGACGCATCTGCACAGAAAGTGAAACATTATTCCTGACCACCTTTCAGAAGGGGATTGAGAACACTGAGCTCAGTTTTCTGAAATGAGCAGTAAGTTTTAGAAGCAACATGCATTTTCCTGTTTTTCTGCAGGCAGCAAGTGACACAGAACAAGGACATTGCAGTTAGGAAAATGGGAAACAGGTGGTATTATAACATCTTTTTTTGAGGTGCCCTTATCTATTGTCGTACCAACTATACCAAACCCTTGACAGAACATCAACCTCCAACTAGTCTAGACATTTGAAAATGAAATCACATTTCCTCATGCAGACATGGCCACATATTATCTCCTGGGTTTAACTTAAACTTTTTTCTTCGCTGATACAGTTACAAAAGAAAATTCAGTGACCCTATAATCCAAAATTTTCCTTAGCATAGGAAAATCCAATGTGTACCCTATCTTTTCTCCCTTAGGTTCTCTACTTGTAACTGGGAACCAGGAGCAAGTTGCTTGGCAACAGTCAATGCAAAAGGAGTGACCAGATTAACTTTGTCTTTTGAAGTCAGCATAGCGTATCTTGTGTGGGCTGTGTGAGTGTTCTCCACTTGGGCAAGCCTGAAGGGCAATGTTGTTTGTTGTTTGTGACTAGCATCTTCCCATGACAGATCACAGAAGGCAGACTGAACACAGCCTCCCATCCTTTGGTAGCTGGAAGGCTGCAGAGAAAAAAGTGCAGGCTGTGGGAGCTACATTTGGAAACCTTAGTCAGAGAAACACTGGTACTACAGGATGAGTAATAATTCTCTTCACAAAAATGTTGATTTTAACCACTGGTGACTGGCAAACACTTAAATGTATGGGAATAAAGATAGTGAGTATGAACACTATCAGATGTGTCAGCTAAAAAGAAAAAATAGAATACTGATCTATCCAAGTTAGTATCTGATCTAGTTCCATTAAACAGATACAGATTTAATGTTCTCCTTTTATCTGACATAAATCTAGGAAATGCTTCACCCCAAGTCATTTGCTGTTCTCCATATGGACAAGATGGGCTATTGCATAAGAAGCATTGAGAAATTAGCATGAAATCCTGCATGCCAACTTCCTCACTGAATAATTTCTATCAGCACAGCAATGAGTAATCCAGCTGCACCAACACTCAGAACACTGTTGACCTTGTTCCATCCATGCTCATTCTGTTTTCTGTTGAGCAAAGCCTAAAGCCTAAAGCCTGCCTTCGTAAGTTACATCTCTCTAACTGTCTGCGGACCTCCAATATAATGTAAAGTTTCAGAAACAACTGAAAAATGCCACATAAAATCAAACAACATGGACCTACCTTGCCATTTAGTTCAAGAGGTACAATGGCTGCTAGTGCAGAAAGACAAATTATAATACTAAAGTAACAATTTTGGAGCAGTCATTTATGGCCATATGTAGACATATAACTAGGCTGAAAAATTTAGTTCTATAAATGCAGCTTTTAAGAGCTCTAGATAAATCCAAAATGTGGAGCTACTTCTCCTCTTCAGGACAAGAAGATTTTGAAAAGAATTCAGACAAAGCAATCAACAGATTTAAGTGAGACTTTAAATGATCTAGAGAGAGATTTTACATGAGGTCTGATTATCAACCTGCTTTCACAAATTGCATCTACAGGAAACACCAGAGGCATAGCCACTAGACTTTTAGGGTGAGATGGTAACTGAGTACTTGAAAGATGTACAAGAGATAATTCTCTCAGTTTTAGAATATTGCTTTTGAGATCACAAGGAGTCTCTTTCATTACAAGCTTTAAGGAAAACACAATACTGTCCCCAAAAAAAAAAAAAAAAGAAAAAAGAAAAAAAAGAAGCAGCATGAGGCATCTTGCTGAATCTCTGCTAGATTTTTTCCTTAAAGTTTTTTGTCATTTCTACCCATAATGAATCCCTAGTAGGAGAAGCAACTGTTATCATTATTGATAGCTCAAGCATGCAGTAATTTACCAACAATTTAATCAATGGGTTCTCCACCAAGAAGGCCTGTAGGTTAAAATACTGACTAATCCTTGCCAACTCATTCACATTATTAGACATCCTGCCGTTATAGAAGAAAGTTCACTAGTGATGACAATGATAAAAAGTATCTAAAAAATGTCTTTTAGTACAATCACTGAATTAACATGTCGTACACCCAGCACTAAAGAGAAAACTCACTTTGTAACAATCATTTGCAATAAGCTGCAACAGGTTAAAGGAGTCTCCTGAGGTTTCCATCTTCAGATAGAGCTTCCAGGCCAGCTGTGGCTTCTTATTCATAATATCTGCAATAACAAGAAAAAGCTGGAATTGTGAAAAGAATATGCTACGCACAATATTCAGTGGCAGATGGAACAGACATTTCTGTGTTTCTTTGTTTAATGCAAGTTTTCCTTTCTTTTTCAAGCCTTAATAGTGGCTCTGAGAGTACCTGGCTATTCACATAAGGATCACTCTTGTGCTTTTTCAAAAGAAGGACTGTTTAGCTTGTTATATCTGTATCCACTGTGTCTGTAATTATATTGCAGGTTGAATGGGTGGTAATCAACAATAAACATGTAACACCAAATCACAGAATTTATAGACTCTTCTCACTTAGGAGGCAGCAAGACATCAAATTTCTCATCAGCTTCAGATACCATATGCAGTGGTAAACAGCCAGTTCTCAATTTCCAACACCAATCTATCTAGAGCAATGAAGTTCTGTAATAATTCAATGTTTTTTGACCTTCTCTTCAAGAAGAATTTGGTATAAATAGTACTATAATACTAAACAAAAAATTACATTCTGCCATGAAAGAGGATGCATCCCTGGTACATTTTGCCCCTTGGAAATATTTCAGCACTGAATTGTTTACTACTCAATCTGTAATTGTACTCTGACATTAATGTATTATAAAGTGATCGGTTAGTTATTTACATATTTGACACAAAAAGATGACTATATTCATTATTCCCATAAAAAATTCAAATAAAGCATTCACATATAAAACACTCCAACACAATAAGGAACTGCAGCTTAATTAAAAAGGAAATAAACTGGCATATCCTAAAACAGAATCATAGATAGGCATCCCTATGTGTGATCTGCCTGTCTGGAAAGATCATGTTAGGAGATGTTTACTACATCTGCAGTATAGCATAACAACCCAAAGCATACATATTTACATTCCAGGTATAACTGCTGAAAATGGTTTGATAAGAAAACATTTTTGTATTGAGGCACTGTAAGAAAAATTAATTAGCCTAGGGAGCCTCAGACTCGAGTCCTTAGAAAAGCCAACTTCTATACTATTTTGTATGTGTCACTGCAGCTGTCTCTGTACTGAGGTGTACCCTGCAATGTTTTAAAAACTGGTTCAGAAAAAGTAAATAAGATTTGCTATAGAATATTAAACACAGCAAAAGTTTCCTGGATTCAAAGAAATTCAAGTAAAGAACACTTCTAAGAGTTTTTGGAAGAAAAACACATGCTGGAGATTATAAAGGATACCCCTCAGGCACAGGAGTTTGGACAACATGTAGAGTAACATGGTAGGAAGAAAAATACCATGTATGCTTACCTGATTCCTTTCTTCCCTAGACATCTGACATTGGCTAACCTTGAAGGCAGACAGACCCTTGAGCCTGACCCAGTATGAATGCTTCTATTTTGTGTTTTACTCTGAACATTCTAAAGCTGTATCTCAGTCTTTTAAGACAGAAAGTCTTCACTCAAGCAATTGAGTAGACAATTGAGAAGAAAAAGGGTCACTGGTCAGGACAAAGCTGCACTGACAGTACTATAACTGCATTGCACTGAAGCAGTAATTGCTTATAAAAGCCAGATGTATGAAAGGTGCAATAACCACCCACACTATAACTAGTGCAATCAGCTTTTCACTTTCATAGTTCTGAATCCACCTACAACATTAAATTCAATTAGGAAAGTGGATTGCAAGACTGACGCAATAGAGGAGGATCTCTATTCTGCAATATTGAGAGTAAAGTGACTCACAGCAACGAGCCAGCCAGCTAAGGTAAACAAAATCACTTTTTATCTTCTCACTCTGGATCAAAAGGAACACCTGCAGGAAGAAGGAAAATAGAAGATTATACACGCATGTACTTTTAAACAAACAGAAGGCAAACCTTCCTCATTTCAACACACTGATAAGGTTTAAGTCACACAAAGTACTGCTCGTGAGAAGGGTTTGGGTATGCAATTGCAGTGTAGGGGGCATCCCTCTGTGTGGAGTAGGTGGAGGATTCACACAGTGCCCTGTTTGACAAGGGACTTGTGCAGCTTCAGAACACCAAGCTGTGCAGAGGGTGCGGCCTGCCCTGAACAAGCGCCAGTGGGCGGCCATGCAACACAAACAGCACAAAGGAACACTGGGCCTGTGGGAAAAGCTATTTGGAATGTGTTTATTTAGAAAGTAATGCAAGAAATTATATTAGCATCCTCTCAAAATACTCAAAGTTTCATATATAGATGAGACTTTCCTTCCATACATGTCAGAGATCATTCCAGGTCTGCAATAAGCCATTTCTAACCATTTCAGTTTCAGCAAGGTTCTCAGGCAAAGCATTCATCTTTTGGACCTCACTTTTCAAATACAGGTTTGTTACAGTCTACATAAAAAGGGATGTGTGGGGGAAGTTATACATTTTAAAATGTATAACTTGGCTTTGCTCAAAAAAAAAAAAAAAAAAGCTATTTATATCTCTCTCAAGTATATTTGTAACTAGACTGGATGCTACTTGCAAAAATCAATACCTTTATGGGAATAGATATATGTACTGGAACAGTGAGTTACACCAATTACTGACATTTGTATTGCTTAAACATTGCTGATTCCCTAATTTAGTGGGGGAGGAGGAGTAATAGGGAAGAAATAAAAAGAAAGCAGCATTATTGCTATAAGTAGCACTTTATCATATGTTTTATTTTATGTTGTCATGGGGTAGCTTTACCTTTAAAGCAAAGCTGAGGAAAGAGGGGAAGTTAGAAGTGCTGATGGCTGATGGGGGTTTTTTGTTCTGACCAATTATCAGTCATTTCCAAGAATTGACAGCAGTTTAGGCCATTGAAAAGTGAGATCAACTTGTGAACCC
>NC_031773.1:46380995-46607333 GCF_001522545.3 Parus major | reverse complement strand
AATAGTAAATAGATAAGGGATGAAAAGGTTTTTCTAGAAGTTTATTCTGGTGTTCTTATTCTTGTTGTTTGTCAATAAACTTTCTTTATTCCTTTTAAGTTTTATGCCTGTTTTGCCCTTATTCTAATCCATATCTCACAGCAAGAAATAAGTAATTTTCTTAGTTATTGGTTTTAAACCACGACATATGTCCAGGGAGGTATGCTTTTAAATAACTTAGTAAGTGCTATATGTAGATGTTTTACGTGTTTATGAGACACTGGGGAAGGCTGATCTTTATGTGGAACTGTTATCACGACCCAAGTTCAGATATGAGGCCAGATGAATCAATGTAATTATATAATTCTGGTATTTAAATGCATCACCTATACAACACAAATTTCTATAGAACTACTTCTAAAAAATGTAAGAGGAAAAATGTAGATCAACAGGAGTTTAGAACTTTGTGTTTCTTTGTTGCCTAGTTGCTGCTAAAACTTACAGCATTAGCATTTTTATGGGGTTTCAGGAATCAAGATAGCCTGCTAGCATAGTTTTGAAAGATTTTCATGAGGCTAATTGAAAGCTTCTTGAATTGAAACATATATCCATTGTCCTTGCAGTTTTGGATATTTTTCTTAAAGAGAGATGCAATTTTGGGTCACAGAAATTAAGGGGTGAGGGTGCTGGATGGGAGGGTAGGGATTGAGGGGAGAGACAAGTTGCAAAGCCAGGGGAGCTCTGTTATTGACAAACCTGGATAGTTAAAAAGTTAGAAAGACTGGAAAAACAAAACAAAACATAAACCCCAAACCAACCAAACCTATATGATTCACTTTAGACTATGTGGTGTGGGATTTTTTTTTTGTGGCTTGTCTTCTTTCCTGGTCTTGTGAAAAATGTTGCTTCCACCTTCATAATAGCTATTTGCTTTTGCATATTTTACTTGTAATTAAGTTTCTGCTGCACACAGACATAAAAAAGTACTGGGTGTAGAAGTTAATCTCTTCCAGCTGCGTCTGAATGCTGCTGAATAAGATAGTGAGCACTTCCTCTTTTCCTCCCACATATCCCAGAGGATGATTTTTTTTAAAAAACACAAATTTCTAGGGACACCTAGAAGCTCTTAACTATTCAGTGTCTTTAACTTAGCATGCCCTACTCAGTCTGAACAAAAAGAGTGCCTGGGATCCCAGACAAAGCGTGGAAAATCTGATTAAGAGGCCATTCTTTGATCAATTAGAGGTAGCTGCAAGCACTCTTGTGATGCACCACAAGCAGCATGACTCTCTGTATACCTCACATTACAAGATTAGCAAGATAATCTTTTCTGAATAGCGCTCACTGAGAGTTTCAGTTCCCCTAAGAAGGGGAAGAAGATGTTCCACAGAAGGTGCTTATTTTCAATCAACATGAAGATCTGGCTGAAGAAAAGGAAGGAAAGAGGGGAATATATGGGGAAAATGTTTCCATTGCTATTTTTCTAAGAAAATAAATACATACCTCTTCAGCTTCACTAAAATTTCCCATTGCAGCTTTGGCTTGGGCATAGTTGAAGTTAAAAGTATCATTATTGTAGAAGTAACTCTGAAAAATATTGACAAACCCCAAATAAATACAACAGAAGAACCTCCTTCCATGATAAAACAACATTAAAAATACATCCCCCTCACCCCAATCTGAGACAGACCATATAAAGAAGACAATGGGAAGGAAAAAGAAAATCCCACATTAGGAACATACGGTATTTATAAACAGTGGGCAGAAAAATTATGGACTAGCTTTTCCATCCTACATTTGTGACTAAAAACACTGCTGAAACATTCCACAATATTAACTCTGAGAGATCTGGAAAATGTTCCAAGCTCAAAATTGCAGTGGCAGCTTTTGTGGGTATAATTTTCACTTGGAGCATGTGAAGACATGTTGTGCTGCCATGGTCTCTTTCCCTTCCCAAGCATATTTCACTACTAGGGTGGGTAAATAGGCAGTTGACTTCCTTGAGTCTTAAAGGCAATGAACAGTTTGTTTTTCCAAGACTTGTCAAGGTTTGTTAAGAGATCCTGCGCATCTGGTTATGTGATGGATGCTAATTTGACAAAATGGATCTCATGATGGAGGTGGAGCCACAGTACTGGGCTATAGCAGGCAGCACACCAGGTAACAGCACTTCTTTAAGCAAGCCTTGCCTTCTCTCCAGGTGAAGTGCAACACTGAGTTTTTCTCTCCCATAACCCTAGATATGACACATCTTGTTTAGGACACATCAGACTGAACTAGCTGTATCTTTACTGAAAAGCTACATGGGTCAAAGAAGGAAATGTAACTCAAGGTATAGGTTAGGCTTATATATGGGGTTGATCTGATCCAGTCAGACTGAAGTATTACTCAAATGACCAAAAGTCAGCTGTGCTCTACATTCAGCACTGTTCTATACTGCTGGACCAGTAGAGCTGGCGGCAATACCAGATGCAAGCATGAATGTGATTGAGGATCCCTGCCCAGCAGCAGTGCAGTGCTTAGGAGAGAGCAATAGAAAATAGATGGTTTATCCAATATAGTTACTGCAAGAAAGCCTCCCTGTGTGCATAACAACAAGGTGTAGGGAAGAAGAAATGTTTTTCCTTATACAACATTTATAGAGGAAACAGAACTTGTGTAGGAAGATCGAACTTTTGGTTTTTTCCCTCTTTAGAGTGAGGAGGAGGTAAAAAGCTAAACGAAGCAAGGCACAAATCCTTTTCTCAGTATTATCTTCTTTCATGATGTAGGGACACTGAAGAACCTCTTCCTCTCACTGTCACAGGCAGCCTACAAATGGTACTGATTTAGTCCAGCTGCATACATCAAGCTAGTGCCTTGAAAGGAAAGGTGAGGGATTGCCACTATTTGCCAAATGTCCAGGTTTCACCCAAACAGTCTATGGTAGCATGCACAAGCCAGCAAATACAGAAAGCTGTGTGACAGCATGAGGATGAACCAATTGGGCTGAACCTTAAGCTCAGTTTGTGAAAACATTTCAGTGCCCTTACAGTGAACTAATGGGTTTCACCATATAGAGATTAGGATACTTCACTGCATTCTTTCTCAATAGTAGTTTCATGTGAATCAGCACAAGTCCCAGTTTAAGCAAAGTTGGTGAGCCAGATGCTAGTTTTACTGCGTGAATGCTTTCTTTTGTTCAAGTAGACCCCATGGTATCTTTTAATTAAAATGGAGAAGAAACTCCATTTTGAGGTTGGTCAACAACCAAACTCAAAAAATGTGCCATCCTGTCCTGGCCATATAATGTTAGAGATCAGACCTACTTCAAAACCTAAACCAGGAGAAATGAACGAGTGCTGCTGATGAAAGAGCACATTCACAGCAGCTCTTCACAGCAGCTAGTTTCTTTCTTTCCTTCTTTCTTTCTTTTTCTTTTTTAAATGACATATGTACTGGATGTTTACTCTCTTGTGGTCTTTTTAGAGGTCTTCAATGTTTTCATAAAACCAACTGTCCTCTGTGTGATGTCCATTTCAATGAGATGCTCAGATATCCAGCTTCAAAATGAAGAATTCCCATTGTGGCCACAACTCAGTGGAGCCTGAATCAGGTTGTTTTTTACTCAGTTAATCCCTGACAGTGTTAAAATGTCACCCTCGGGGCAGCTGGCAATACATTTATAGTAAAGTGTCCTCTGAGATTTTCTTATGCCTAAAGCAGTTTTAATTGATCATGGATGAAAGTGGTGCTTCCCGAGAGAATACCAAGCAAATAATCTTCATAGAGGGCAGCCCCATTTTAAGAGCTGCAGAGATTCTACTGAAGTTTATTCCTGTGAATAAAAAACCAAAGATAAATCCATGTACATCTTGCCTGTAACATGGTACAGAAAGAATAATTTTTGCATCCCTGTGACCTATAGTAAAGGGAAATGACTTAAGTAAATCTGAGCATGGCTAGTCTCAGCTGAAAAATTATGAGAATGATCAATTACTTCAAAAGGAACAAGCAAGAAAAGTTGTAGTAGGCAGTAAATTTTTGTCCCATGTACCTTGGAGGTGGTTTGTAATGACATTTAACTTTGACCTTTTTGGGTTAAACCTGGTGGTTTAAGAACCTTTTCAAGGAAATGGAAAGAGCTAAGCATATCTGTGGAGTATTTAATTGCACTATAAATGTAAGAAATATACAGAATGAATTCTCTGAAAATTACCATCTATACCCATTGGCAATAAATGAGACCAGATGACCAGTTCTAACTAGAAATCCAACTTTTAGACGGTTCAAGTAAGGCAAAGCAATTCTTACTGTTAATTCCCCTTTCTTCAATTACCCACATACTCCAGTTTGGGGCGGCGGTGGTGTATCTCTTCATTCCACTACACTGGAGCCATTCCAGTGGCTAAAGCCACTGGGATTTCTTCAAAGGTCTCCTTCCAAAGTTTTAAAACATTACACCTTCACCATTTTTCACTCAACAGCAACTTTTGGGCACCATTACAACCCCAGGTTTTTCTTTAGATCTCATACTCCTTATAACATTGTAGTTATACTCATCTTGTGTATCTCCAAATTCTTTTAATAATTTAAGATTCTCATTCCTCTTCCTACCAAGCAGAGTTATTTCAACTCTACTTTCAAACCAGTGAAAAAAGACTGCAGTAATTTAATCCATAATCACACTCCAGCCTCCCTCTTTCCTCACATCTGACTTTAACTGTGTATCTGTAAGTTATACCCATTCTATCCACTGATCTGATAATGCTGCATGATGTTGACTTCAAGCTTCTCTTATTTTGAAAAATGAAACATTGTCTGCAGGATACTCAGATAACTTCTGCAAAAATAACATTCCTAATTTACTGCTTTGGTAATTCTGCCCCTTTTTAGTCCTTCAGTGACTGCTTTCTCTGTAAAATGTAAATGTTATTCCTTTTAGAGTCCTTCATGTCCTATTTTCCTTACACACTCTTGTTTACTAAAATGTTGTCCTCATTAACCAGTTATTAACCAGTTATTACCATTATTAACCAGTGACAATAATCTCCATCACTCACTTGATAAGTCTTAAGAAAACATTTGGTTTTTTTTCCTCCATGCTGCACACCCCATAAATATACACTTTTAAAAAAATTGTCTTCCTTTAATTATGTTTCTTATCTTCTGTGATGCCACCAGAAAGACTGATAATGGTTATATTAAAAGTGTGATGAGTCCATCATGCCCACCATGCTGCATGGTACTACTTTCTAAATTGCTTCTTTACATTTTAATCCATTTACTGTACTGACCACTTACGTTCCACTATCACTCCTGTATTTTATTTTTACTGCTTTGTTTTTGTATCTTTTTATGTTTCCATTGTGTCTCACATAGTACAGTCTAAAAGTAGTGATTCCATACATTATAGAACTATCAATACTAAATAATAATACTAACCTTGATTGAGTTGAGGTAAATTAGGACATTAGGAAATTGTCTAAGAAGAAAGAAGCAGGAGGACATGCACTGTCTCCCTGGAATGGTATCTAAAATTCAAAAGAGAAATGCAAAATATGTAGAATTTAAAAACACATGGTTATGGAAATCACTGCCAAGACTACTGGCACCTATGAAAGCAGCTAGTTTCTAAAAATAATGTAGCTTGCCTTTTCAGGCAAAGGACCATACTAGAGGTTAGGAAAAAAAATTAGTTCATCTTGTCAGCTCTCTCTACAGCATCCAGTAATTTTTGCAAGACTTTGTTCAACACCAAACTACAGAGACACATAACAATTTTACCTAAAAAGTCTTTTCCGTGACACAATTTTCATAGCATAATTTTACCATGAATTATTCTTACTCTTAGGAAATGACACTTTATACAAAGCCTGAGTTTGCTATTCTTACAGCATTAGCCTTCTTTCTTCAAAATTATCCTTTTATCCTGATTATCCTGGACAAAGCAACTCTACATATTTTAATTTTAGTTTGCATAAGAGAGTAAACTTGTTATACTGAAAATATTGTTACACAAAAGAATTAATACAGGAAGAGGTAAAATACTCAGTGGTATCAGACAGTATGGAAATTGATGTCCATGCATTTGGAATTACCACATTGCTCAGAAGAGGTGAAGCCATAAATAACTTAGACATATCAGTTCGAATGAGTGTCACTAAACTTTGCTGCTATTCATGTCATCATAAACTGTTGCAATCATACGATGCTGTCACCTACTCTGACATTGCAAGCTGTGTTACTGAAAACTATCTCAAAGCTTTTTTAAAGATTCTGAAGTAAGCTTACTAGGAGTAATTTTTGTTAGAGCCAGCTAGCAGACATGGATGAACTGAGGTAGCAGCTGAGAAGGCCTAAATGGAAGTGATCCCAAACCACTACTATCCCACTACATTAAGTGATTGTAAGAGAGGATGGTGTTCTGTGCAGTATGGAAAGGTAACAAGAGATAAGATCCTAAGGCTACCAATATCCCTGAGGTAATCTGCTCCTAGCTATTGGTTACCATCAATCCATCCACACCAAAAAATTAAAATACCTTTTCTGTGTTGAGAAATTTCATGTAACAAAAGACCAATATTTTGACACCATACTACCATGCAAAATTGAGCGTTCAACTGGAAAATTGTATATTCTCCTTTAAATATGGTAGGTAGTAATGATTCTTGGAAAGCACTACATAAGATGTCAAAATACGTTTCAAAGGAAAGCAAAATACTCTTATTTCTTGTCTTTTAGCACTAGGAGATACTGATCTTGGATGTCCTGTCATTTCCATACAGAGACAATCAATCCTTATTTATGTCTGAACCACACCATTCAGTTCTTCAGCTTCAGAAGATTATTTGGTTTTCATGAACTGTTCACTTGGAAGCAGAAACTGGTCTGTATATTTATCTATCCTTTTTTACATGCAGGCATAGTTTTCATGACAAATATATGCCTTTACTGGACAATAACAGAGAGTTTTATAAAAAAGAGCCAAAAACACTGATTAATGAGACTACAGACAACTCAAAAATGCCCCTTTCCTCTGAAATTTGATTTCTGAAGTTCATAAAATCACAATTTATTTCCAACAAAATTTAAAAAATGCAAAACATGCAAAGAAGACTTAAAACTGAGGATGCATTTTTAGTAAAAAATGAATCACAGTAACAAAATATTAGAAACACAATATTCCCATAAATTATTGGAGTGTTACTAAATGTTAGTTGTCCAAATTTTGGCAGAAAGTTTTATTATCCCAGCACACCATCCCCCATATATTTTACTGAAAGGTTCCTTTAAAAAAACCAAGCAAGTGAAACATCTGTGTATCTCATACAACTCAGCAATGAATACTACCTAGTGACAGAAAACCTAGAATTTTCTATTGCACTCCATGTGGCTTATGCAGAAAGTGGAAAAATTTGTCATTTGCAAAAATTACTTACGTTGACCTAAGAGAACCTCAAAGACTGCATGAAGTTCAGAAATGTTTAATTCCTCTTACCCAACATCAAATATGCCTGAGTTGGTCCTAAAAGAGGACCACTGAAAACAAATGGGGTGTTCTTTTTCATTATGCTTGCAGTGGTTTTGGGTAGTTTGTAAGACTTATGCTAAGCACCAGAAACCCTGCATTTAATTGGAATGTTAATTTGTTTTCACTGATGTTCCTCATGCTCCATTTTCTCCTTAAAAGAAATCTGTTTAATTTCCCACCCAGTTGAGACCCCAGGAGAAGAGAATGAGAACTAACTATAAAAATCTACTTATATCCTCCTTTGTAATGTCTGTTCCATTCCATGTCATTAGGATTAAGAATTTTTATCAAGCTTAAAAAAACTCCAAGCTGCTCTTCAGGTGTTATTTATTGCTGCTAGAGAATGAATGTTGACTCCTACACTCTAAGTGCTTCTTGGATGTTTTTTTGTTTTTGTTTTGTCTGTCCCCTGTTAAAGTGCACAACATCCAACATAAGATAAAATGTGTACATTTAATGGAAATGACTTGCACATTAACTCGCACATTTACTCCATGTTCCTTGAACCTCCAAGGTAGAGATCTAATTAAAAAAACTAAAGGGCTTAATTGATGACTACAAATGACTTTACAAATAAATAACACTGTGTTCTTCCTAAACTCCTGTTGCTGCTCTTCTTGATGCAGTCAATAGGATTTCTACAGTTAACAAAAGCAAGTCAGAAAAAATATTCCACATCTTCATTCTAACCCATTATTTTTTGATAACCCACACTGAAATAAGAAGCCTTGTTCATTTTTGCAGTTTAACCCCAGCTGGCAACTAAGTACCTCTCAGCTGCTTGTTCACTCTACCCTCCTTCCCACTGAAAAAAAATAATTTAAACTTGTGGGCTGAGATAAGAATGGTTTGATAATTGAAATAAAATATTATTAGTAATAATAATAGTGATAATAGTAGTGAAAAGGGGAGAGAGAGGAATAAAACTCAGGAGAAACAAATGATCAAATAATACAATTGCTCACCAGCTGATCCATGCCCTCCCCCCAAACCACAATAAGCCCCTCCCAGCCAACTCCCCCCAGTTCATGTACTGGGCATGGTGTTTCATGGTATGAAATTACCCTTCAGCTCATTCAGATCAGCTGTCCTGGCCCTGCTCCCTCCCAACTTCTTGTGCAGCTCCTCACTGGCAGAGCACGGGAAACTGTAAAGTCCTTGACTTTGCAACAACTAAAACATCACTGTGTTATCAACATTATTCTTATACTACATTCAAAATGCATCACTGTACCATTCTCTAAGAAGAAACTTAACTCTATCCCAAGCAAAAATGTGACACAGGCCCAGCTGCAAGCAAAGACATGGCAAAGGATTTCCTCACTCTGACAAACAACAACTTATTCCCGTATTATAAATCTGCAAAGCAGCTAAGCAACTTGATAAAGACCTTGAAGATCCTTGGAAGGACTAGTTGGATGGGAAGTGCTGAAGCATGACGTACACGCTTGAACAGCATGGCCAGCTACTCAGGCAAAGCCCAAGTATACAAACAGCAAGAACTCTGTTCTCCATTCCAAATACAGGAAAATAAACGACCACAAGTAATCAACAGAGTGGCTAATATGCTAGGTTACCTAAGAACATAAAAACTATTATATTGAATTCAATGTTTGTCTAGTTCAGAGTTTGCTGGGTAAGAATATACAGCTATAGAAAGAAAATATTCTGATTTCACATATAATACATACTGTGGTATGCAATGGCACTTCTGCTGAAGTTTATCCCAGCTCTCAACAATGTGCACTAAGGACTTCTTAATCACTGCTGAAAATTTTGGGTTAAACAGCCAATGGCCATTTCATCTGCAACATTTTTTATACATTCTGGTTCTCACAAGTTTTCCTATCAAATAAGTTGCGTTATGCAAAAAAGTAATTAATGCTGTTTAATTGTCATGAGTGATAATTTGTAAATGCTCTTTGATTTTTGTATTGTATAGTAAATAATCCTTTTCTATTCCTCCTTTTCTTGTTGTTTATGATGGACATCATCAAACTCAGTCATCATTTTTCAGCCCATGCATTCTGCTTTATTTAATCTCTCCTTTTCTCCTACTTCAAGAATCTATCCCCTTTCTTTGATGATCCTTGCTGTATTTATTGTATCCTTTCTTGATATTTTTTTAAAGAAATGTTAAGAACCAGAACTGTAGACAGTGTTCAGGAAAAGAATCACATCTGTATATAATGACACAGTAATTATTTTTTTCTCTTTCCTCATCAATTCTTAAGATCCTCTTCAATTTTTCCAATAATTTTGCTAAATTTAATTTGCATATTATTACCCAGTCTTATATAGTCTTTCACATCTTTCATCATTATGGAAGCTTTTATTTGTACTACTATGGGTAATTTTGTGCCATTGGCAAACCTAGTCCTGTCATTATTTGTCTCCTATAGCTCATTAATTATGAATACAAGCCCTTTCTTTAGAGAAACAAAAGGTTCTTTCAAGTGTTCAAATCAGGTGCATTTTATCCTTTTCATTGCTATTTCTCTGTAAATTTTCTCCTAGAAATTAGAAGGTTTATTATGTAGCTTCTCTTCTTAGGATTAGTACTGTGGACATTTTTTGAGGTATTTGCTAACATGCAGATTTTGAATTTGATTATGCTCGGATGACTGTAGTAGAATTGTAATTTCATAATAAAATTTTAACTCAGGTGCTATTCAATTTAATATTGGTCCAGAGTTACTTGTTCACTTGTGTTTTCTCTACGAAAGATAGAAACAAAAAGTTCATGCTGTTTATTATGCCATGTAATTGCATTTATTAGGTCAATATGGGCAGAACAGAAGTCTCCAACTAGTATCTATCTTTCTATATAAAATCTGTAACCTGTTTAATATGCCACTCACAGTTCCTATCTAGGCTGGCTGGTGAATAATTTGGCTTCAATAGGATGAGTTGCCTATCTACTATATCTATCTATCTAATATCTATCTATTATCTATTATAAACATATAATTGAAAACAATATAATTTTACTAATTGATAAAGAAAATATATTTATTTTGAGAGTTTTCAAAATATTTAGAACCATTTTTCCACTGGCATCATCTATTTATCTATATTTATGTATCTTTACTTATATACAATCTATGTTTATTTAATGTACAATCCCTATTGTACATTAAATAGAAACAATATCCTACATGTTACCTTCCTCTATCACATAAAAAAATTATTATCGTTTTTAGCTTCTCTTCCAAAATCAGGCATTCCACTTCATCCAACATTAAAAAAAATATCTAATATTTGTATAAAACACATACTTGGGCTTCATTTGTTTGTTTTTTTGTTATATCCTACCTAAATATAACTGTTTGCCTCTTCTATTTCCTATCTACAGTTTGTTGACCTCCATCTGTTTTTCATGTGAGGTTAAACAAAACCCCTCACACTATTTTACCTTTAAAGGAATTACCCTGAACTGCATGCTCTTCTCTATGGCAGTTTCCTCCCACAAACTTTAAAGAAGATGACAAAGCAATTCTTACATAGAAGTACCAGAGGGTAAGACGCTTGCAGTACTGATGTTTCCTTTTACCTCTGATTGGAACCAATTCTTCCCATAGGCTCATTTCTTTCAGGTAATCCACTTTCCTAATTGTATTACATTTCTGTTGCCATTCCCCCTGCCCCAGCCATTGAAAGGTTGAAGTCTCAGATAAAGATACAGCCTATGTATCTTTATTTTGCATATGAGTTTAAAAATATTTCACAGTAAGTTTTGCTTCCTAACAATTTTAATTTTGGGCTATATCTTCACAGGAAATCTTCTCCCTGAATATCTTTTCCCTGACTATCTCTGCATTATTTTTATCCATGTGTGCCCCGGTCACTTGTCACATCTGCATGACTGCTATAGGCATTAAGATGTTCCCACTAACCGAGTTCTCCAGTGCTCTAGTTCATATTCTTTCTTCCTGTTTTCTGGGATCCCAACTCTAAAGGGATTGCTTCAATGTGAAAGCAATGAGTTAGGGAAATCTCATCTATGGAACCACTTCCATCCTTCCAATGTGAAATTCTCTGATAGTACCAATAGTATCAGGGCTGCAAGGGGAACAGAATAGAATGGCTCAACTGTATTTCTGAAACTTTAATGAGTAATACCACTCTGTCTCTGGAGCTCCTTCTCTTTAGTCACCATGGACACAGGAGATAGCATTGTGTCTGAAGACCGTGAGCTGTCTGCCCATAAACATGCACAAGCTACCCCCCATAAAGAAACAATACTAAGTGACAATGCCTACAAAGGGCAAGCCCCATTTAATCTGAATTCCCATGTTACAACTACTGACTTTTTTTATTTGGGATTTTTGGTTTTGGCAAAGAGAAGGGAAGAAAAGAACTTGGTTTAGTTTATTATTGAGTAGGTAAAACTAAATATTGAAAATATACTGCTTTTGGGGCAAGGTGGAGGGTGGGTTGTAATGCCTTTTTTTTCCTCTCTTAGTCAAGCAAGAAATTAGTCTCAGAGCTTCCATTTCTCCCTGTAGCCAAAGTCCTCAGTTTCAGGGCATGCTCCATGCTAGGACTCTATGTACTTGACAGGCTTTGATTAGTGGTCCTAGATTTGTACTTGTGTATCTCTGCCTGTGAGGTTTCAGCCACTCACTTCATCTAATTAATTAGGCTGTTGTCTTCTGTTTCTCTAATGGGGATTATTAACCAAAGGCAAGCTGCCACAGTGTCTCCCATGAAGACTGCACAAAAGAGGTAGTACAACCTCTTTTCCAGATGAAATCATATAGTAAGGTTTGGTATTGAGACTTCTAATTTAAACTTGAAAATTTGCTTTAGACTACAATTTAGACTTTCTGAAACTCATCCTATAGAAACAAAATGCCTAGCAATATTCTTGCTAACAGTCAGCAGTTAGACACAGATATGATGGTATACACTTGGATATTTTAAGATGGCTTACTTAATGGAAAAAGAACATTTCAAACATACCACATTCACTGGCTGATTCCCCCACCAACTGGAAGAACTGTTGAGCAATTTTCAGATGATCTCTCTGGAAGACGAATAAAAAATAAATCCAAGATGAGTTACAGGGGTGATGCTACAATACACAGTGAAAATAATGCTCTGAGGAACACCTGGGGAGGAACTAACAGATAAACCAGAGCTGAAGCAAAAACAGAAAAGGTAAATGTGCCACTCTATGTGCCTAGATAAAGAAGAACACTGTACAAAGCAAATGGAGATTTTGGAAGCAGGATAGAGAAATTGAATTAATCTTGATTTACAACACAACCACCAACAGAAATTTGCATTTCACTCATTCTGGAATGATTATTGTACAGAAGGTTAAGAGACTCAGAAATCCTGCAATCTAAATAAGAAATGATTGCCTCTTTCACTCCATTCCTGTTTCTACAGATCTGCTCACATTGTATTGTTGGAGAAGCCGGAGAACCTCACGGGCATTACTCACCGAGCCCATTTCTTGTCCAAGTGCTGCATTTACCACCCCTTTGAGGATGTACTCCTGGAAAAAAAAAAATGTTAAAAGGGATCAGAGAAGACATGGTGAAGATTTCAGAAGACACATAAAAGCCTATGTGTACATTATTTTCTTTATTAATTCAACTCTATCACAACTGACTTTAGTAGGTAGCTGGTTACTGTGGTGGTGCTTAAATGCAGTATTAATTTATTCCCCCAAAATACATTTTACTTGCTAGGTAGTCACTTCTACTAAATATGTTAGATGCAGAGGGGTATAGTGTTTTCTGCTAAGTTTTATGGTCAAAGACAATGCACCAAGAGGAATATGGTAACATACTTTCATGCCCTCTTCAACATCATATCACCAAGAAGTGCACTATTGTTATATTAAAGCACAGATCCCCTTTCAAATACGCACATTGGTTAACCATAACCACTGACATCGTTGCTGCAAAATTCGTAGTGTTTCTCATCAGGACAAATATGTCAAGAGGTTTGTGCTCTGTGGCCATGCTACTCTAGTGAAATTAGGAACAGAAGTTGAGTAGCCTGTAATCTCTAGTATGAGAAACTACAGTTTAATTCTTCTCTGAACAAATTTTTCTCAGCATGTAACAGACTCTTTTGTCTTACCCAAATCTTATAATTAAGAGTTGTATCTATAAATCTATTTTAGTAAGTACTCCTGATAAACCAGGACAGGTCTGTCACAGAGGAAAACACAGAAGAAGAGAGGTCTTTCAAGAGACCAACAACAGAATGTACAGAAGGAATCTGAGAGCACTAGCCAGGATAGTAAGTAATCATTTCAGCACATAAACTGTGTTACAGATACCTAATTATTATCCTACAGGCATTGAGACAAAGAAGAAATTTGAGAAGTACTTAAGAAGGTTTTAGAAGTAGTTTTGCAAGTCTTAGCAGGGAGTTCCTTACAAGTGGGAGTCAGAAATGGAAAAAAAGAAAGCACAAAGATTCTAATTCCAAAATGTGATCAAGAATTATTAGCCAAGTATATTGAGACAACAAAGGCCACAAAAGGACCAATAGCTGCAGAAAACTTTTCAAGTTAAGTTTTGCTATACTGAAAAATGCAAGAAGTGTAAAGCAACATCACAAGACACTCCTCACTCCTCAGCACAGAATCACCGGATCTGTGTTTTTGAGGTTTTCCTTTTCCCTCCCTCCCTCCCTCCTTCCCTCCCTCTCTCCATCTTACAGAGACTCATGAAAGGTCTCTTTTATGCCCAGCTATGTGACCTTTGGAAAATAAACAGCAAAGAGGAATAAATCAGAGACTAAAGATGCTGGAACTGCCACAAAAGAAAATTACAGTAGCAGCCAAGGGCCACTGCAGTTTTCACTCATGGCAGCCAAAGTGTGATGGGATTAGAAAATACTATTTATTAAAACTGTTTAATTTAGCTCATTTTAATTGAAATGGCTTCAGGACAAACTATATGAGCATCTGAGCTAGGAAATCACCACGAGGCAGACAACCAGCTAACTGTAAGGGTGCTTTTACCTATACAGTAATGGTCCATTTCCCAAAAGCAAGGCTGCACACAACAGAGCTGTATTCTTTGCTGAACCCAGGTGGTACAGTAATAAATAGCTTATGTATTCATATATGCCCATATGCAATATTTTATGCACACACATTAAATTAATTGTTGAGGAAGGGATGAAAATACATGAGTTTTAAGAGTGGGAATGGGGCAAGCTGTCTTCAGGATACCAGTTTTGTATGTGGCAGGTTTCCTACCAGTTTGTAACCTCTGTCTTTATGCGCCATGTCATCATTTTCCAATTACCTGTGGAGCTGTAGGTTCCAGGTCCTTAATCAGGTTATAAGCCTCCTGCACATCATCTGAAATGCCAGACATCAGAATGCATGACAATCCATAGTATGCTGCAATAGTACAAGTCACTCATCCTATACAATATTCCCCAATAGTCATAGACTAAGAAATAAGCCATTTAGACAGGAGGAGAAAGGTAGCTATAAATCACTGTGAATTTCTGTATAATGGTGATAGTTTTCTAGAACTCAAATAACAAACTCAGAGTGAGTAATAGCTTCTTATTTACTACAGTTTTCCTAGCAGAGATCATTTGGACCCTTTGTTCATAATCCAGTGGCTGCCTTCTTAACACCACAAGGTCAAAATATTAAATCCATCATCTTCATGTATTTTGTTTTCTCATATTTATTTAGCCCTCAAAGAGAATAGGGTAACATGATGCTGTAGGGAAACTTCATCTTTTCCTTAGCAATATTTCAGCATCTGCCCAGCAGACCCTAATTAACAAGGAAAAAGCACTGCTAGTATAGAAGTTTAAATGTGGCATTTGAAATCTATAAACAACTTCCTTTCCACACAATAATTATATAAACTGAATAGATCCTAAACTTTACCTAAATTAAAAAAGATGTTGGCACTATGGTTGGCTTTGTAAATCAATGTAGTAAACATCCTCTGTTACTGGCAAAATTTTGTTAGTACAGATTATACTAATTGCCCACACAAATAAGCCTTATCAAACAAAAATTTTTTTCACTATAACATACAATCCATGTAGGCACTTAAGGCAATATACACTGGAGCTGCCAGGCTCCCACCCATCACCTCTGCTTTCTTACTGTTCCGTAGAAAAGTCACATAGTAAGATAGTACAATGTACTAGCTAAAAGTCATTACCTTTGTTTTTCTTTTTTCTTCTTTTCTTTCTGATATTTTTGGCTAGCTCAGACCACCACCACCAGCACCACCACCACCAAAAAAAAAAAATGACAGTAACCCTTATTTTTATCAACAGAGTGTAGACCGTCAACACAGAACTATTCTCTTGAGGCTCCAACAGAAGCAAATCTCATGGGAGCAGATTTCAGCAGGATACCAACTGACCTCAAACCCTGTTAGAAATCACTACCCTGAAGAGTTGAAACAAGGGAGTTCATGTTTGTGCTTCAGTCATTCCAGTTCAGAGGATATATTATCACAAGCCAACGTTTATCAGAGACCTTTTAAGTTTTGAAGCATCAGCTGTAATCATAAGAAGTAAGAATTTTTCACTTTCCTAGCTAATGCTGCTACCCTAGCAAGACTTAAAAATGGAAACTAAGTCAAACCAGAAAAGAGGTTTAAGTCTGAATTCTCCTGGACCTTCGTTGTCAGTATGTAAGTCATTTGTCTATCACAGTGAAGAGCAGAACCTAACTAATGAAAATTACTGCAAGGTTAACAGCATATGAGTAAACAAGACTGATTTTTAACTGATGCATGGGATGCACTTTGTTTCCATGTAAGTAGAACTTAATTTGAAATGTACGTTATTATCAACAATATTATTGTGCAAGATAATTGGAAGTGGTACCAATACTGCCTATAGTGACAATGGCAAAAATAACACTGAACAGAAGAAAGGTGGCTGGGGACAGCAGACATGGATTTACCAATGCCAAAATGTACTCATTAATTCAAGGTATGACTGGTTGTGTGAATAAGGGGATAATGGTGGATGCTGTACACCCTGACTTTAGCAATGCCTTTGACATGGTCTCTCATACAAACTTGAGAGATAGGACTGGATAAGTAAGACTATAAGGGCATGGAAAACTGGCTGAACTACCACTACCAAAGGACAGTGATCAGTCGTACAAAATCCAACAGGTGGCTCATTACTAATCGAATGCCCCAGGGACTAAAACTGCAGAATAACTTGTTTTTATTAATGATTCAGATGATAGCATAGAGTACTCTGAGCAAGTCTGCAAATGATAAAAGATTGTAAAGAAAGCTCCCAGATATTGCGAAGCAGATCAGTAGGCTGAAAAAATGGGCTAAAAGAAATCTGATGAAGTTCAGTGGAGGCAAAATGCAAGTCTTGCATCTTGCTTGGTTTGAAACATGCCTGAGCAAGTCAGGTGGGGAGCTGACTGTCTAAAAGGCAATCTGGCAGACAGTGCAGCCTTGCAGCAAAGGAGGCCAACTGCACACTGGATCATATTAGCATAAATGGAGCCATTGTGGTAAGGGAAGGGATTCTTTATTTGGCAGTTGTGAGGTTGCACATGATTACTGTGTTCAGATTTGGAATCCTACCATAAACACTGGAGTGAGCTCAACTGAGGGCTCCCAAGGCAGGAAGATGGCTGAGCAGAAACGGAGCGAACTGAGTTTGCTTAGCTTTCAGAGAAAGGATGTCAGGGGAGATCTTATCACTGTCTACAATTAACTGATAGGAGGGTACAGAGTATATGGAAACAGGTTCCACAGAGTGAGAGAAAGGCAGTGGACTCAAAGTAGAACAGAGGAAGTTCTGACTGGATGCTTGTCTGGACATGGCTTTAAGCAAACTGATCTAATTGGACCTGCCTTGAATAATATAGCCAATCAACCCACTGTTGAATAAAAGAACACAATGGGAGAATAGGAATAGCTCTGAAAAACTCAGATACAGTTCAAAGAAGCTGGCAAACACAGGAGAGATACAAGTAGAAAATCCTTACCAACTGATTCTGGCTACCTATCTGCATTCTTTAGGAATTGTAAAGTAGATTTTAATGAAATATCTTGTTCACAGTCACTTTGGTTCATATTTTGTTTGTGCTGCATTTACAGAAATGGTTGTCCTTGCCTTTACAGGACATATGCCTACCATTCTCACATACTCAGGTAGAGGAGAGGTCCCCTCACTAGAAACAAATAAACACTACCATCCTCAAAGCCATCTCCTGCAACCCAAGTACCTCCTATACTTTGCTGAAGTAGGCTTTTTTTGAGTGCACAGTATTAAAGACCTTCTCTGCAAGCCATTGGAACTTTTACTTCACTATTTTACAGAGGAACAGAAAGTGAAATAAATTACATTTTACTGCAAAGGAAAAAAAGCATTGAATAAGTTGAGATAAGATGAATTAATGTCATCCCTGAAGCTATGAAAGAGCCAGAGGAAGGTGTATTTACCTTGCTGGAGATGGTAAATCACAAGATTCAGTCTTGCCTCAGGAATAACATCAACCAGAGGAGGTAGGACTTGCAAAGCCCCTTCTCCTCCTCGGAAAACCACCTGCAGAGAAAAGTAGCATATTGATAATCATGTATCAGAATCTTTTCTATGATAAGTTAATTCAAGGAAATTAATCCTTAAATTCCTACATAAACAGTAGGAAAAGGTCAGTGGCTCTGGCATTAGCTTAATTCCTGCTTTAATATAGCTATAGAATTATACAGTGTGACACTTGTTACACTGAAGAATATAAGTATTTAATCCATACATAAACATTAATTTATTTCAGCTTTTAGCATCTCAAAAGAGTGATACATTATATAGCAAAGATTTAGAAGAGTAACAAAGTCTGACTGAAGGGAACACATACAAAACTATATACTGCTTATGATGTTTTTATATGAAAAAAATTAGGCTAACAACTTGACATTCATTTAGAATGACACAGGATCCTAAAATGATCAGGAGCAGGCAATTATACTCCGTTTCACATGATAATTCCTCCAACAAGATCTAATGTCCTTATTCAATAAAGCACTGGCAGAAATACCAACATACAAAATAAACAATGCTAATTTACAAAAATCCAATTTGAAAGCAGTTTTAACTCTTGGGGAAAGAAGTGTTATTTTGTGATGACTGCCCTTGAAAAATAACAAAGCAAGTAACTGCCTGTCATTAAATATGAGCAATCTCCTGTTACCAGTTGTCCAGCCAAATAATACCACTAAAGGGAAAATTAACCATTAGTTACTCTTAGTAACTCTTTTACTGCAGAACACAAAAGCTTCTTTTTTCCTAGAACTCCTTCCTTAGTACTTTTCAGATGAAAGCCATTTTCATGAGCTATCTTTATTCCAGTCAAATTGTTCTGGTACTAAATAGAATTCAGGGTCATCGTGACTTGTTTCTACAGTGTCTTTATTGAGTGGGCTCCACGAAGTATCTTGCAAAGGGACACACAACACACATTATTTTAATATGCCTTCGTAACTAAAAGCAACAGTACTATTATTTTCTAGACACAGTCTCAAAATGTCAGGGAAAAATTCCAGGAAAAAAGTAAATACACTTGATGGCACATTCATTATACTGGTAGGATTCCTGGAACAGGACTTATATGGCAGCAGAGACTCAATTAAGTCTGCAGTTTTTCAAAATACTCCGTTTTATGAATCATCATGAAAAGCTCTACAAGAGAGTGCAGTTCATATTAAGTCTCAGAAATTACTTACCAGATTGTGCTTAATGAGCTCCTTGCCAAACTCAAAAGATGATGAGGCACTATCTGTCAAGTTCTTGAGCTCTGCCTGGAATTACATACATTCCAAAATTTTAACATAAAACCATAAAAGAACAGAAACCTAAGTGGAGCTTCAAAGCTGACAGCAAGACATCTCCATTAGTGTTGGATGACTAGAAGATTTTGCCTTTCCACTTCTATCTAATTATTTTAGCAACTGGGTAATACATATGAACACAAGATTAAAAGGATACTGGGAAGATAGTAAGAACACCTTGCACATATGTGGAGAGATTGGTTAATACCAGGGAAACTGAAATAGGTGACATTCCTAAAAGGACACAGTGACAAGGTAAAGACCATTATCAACATTACTGATTAAGACAAAGGAAAATAAACATGTATGGAATCTTAAACTAAAATAAAGGTGAATTGAAGGACTGTCCAATAGATACCTCTGCAGCCTTTCCATTGTAAAGTCGGAAATGGTTACAAGCCTTAAGGTTAAGAGCAATGGTGCTGTCAGGAACTTGCTGAAGATAAACAGCTAGCACTTCCTGTGACACATCATAGTAATCCAGTTTGTAATAGCACAGGGCCACATATACATTCAGAGCCAGGTATTCCCTGTAGGAAAGAGGATTAAAGTGAACCCTTAAATCCCACCAGATAGTTTAACATTTCCCACTACAGCATATTAAAATTTTATATATAAAAAGAAAGCTCTCACATTTATATGTATTTTACAAACATATCAAAACCGGGGTTTCTGAGGAATGCTTAGGGCTTCTCTAGTTGGTCAGCTAGTATAGATGCACAGTGTTTTTTTCCACAGTAGCTACTGCAGCTTTTAAGAATTACCAACAAAACTTTTGGTTTGCAAAACTGGGAAATAGTGTCAACTTCACACCAAGGAAACATGCATAACATGAGCACTGTAATTGTCCTGGCAGAACATGATTTTCTAAGCAGTATGCTCAAAGACATTTAATATGCGCATGAAAGTTTGTACTGAGTACAATTATTTTAAAAAATCCTTGTCATTACAAGCAGTCACGCCTGAGGAACTAGACAGAGAAAAGACAAGCATTTGTGAAAACTGTAAGTAAAAGGATAATTGTTATGAAGGTCACTCATACTTTGAGTGATTGTTTCTGCAGGACTTGGAGGTTAAAATCTCTTTCCCAAGCATTACATGATATATGCATTATGATGGATTTGTCTGAAACATTCAAGAGGAGATAGTGCCAAAAGACAGCAGTATTCTGGGATGGTAGTTTCTATTTTATTAAAAATACTTCCAGCAACTTAAGAATTCAATTTGTTGATTGTTAAATTCTGAACTAAAAATTTGCAGAACATGACAGAAAACCCCATCAACAAGTGCCATAGAGGATAAACTGAAAAGGAAAGGAACTCTACATAAAACCCAAGAACTGAAACCTTCTTAGAAGGGCTAAGAAGTGAAGGAAAAGTAAATAATTCAAGCAAAGTTACAAGACTGGCCATCAGAGGGGAAAAATAAAAGACAAAACAGTACATACTACATATAATTTCAGAAGAAATAAGTAACAAAATAAAAAATATATCAGAACAAATTAACCAGCAATTTCACAGAGAGAAAAAGAGAGCAGACTTATTTTTAAATGTGGGGGTTTTAGTAGTGCTTTGAATGAACAAAATTGAGGACTTGCAACTGGTGCACATTCTGCGACAGCAAAGGGACACAGTAGTTGTGGAAAATGCCTGCTTTCAGAAACCAAGTAACTATTTGGAATTTAAACACCACCAATAACATTGTTGCTCCAATAGGGTTTAGAGATGCACACCGATTATCCAGCAGAATGCGCTTGTAGATATCAATAGCTTCTTGGTAATGGGACCGCATGTAGTGGATAGATGCCAGGCTAAGCTGATCTTCCGTAACATCTTGCAGGTTTTGGTGAGAGCTCATCAGTTTCTTTTCATCACTGAACTACAAAGAGTGGGACACATTCTCAGAGGAGTTCAACAAGAAAAGCTTTTTAATTAACCAGGTTAGTTTTGTCCTTGCTGGCAAACAGCATTAAATATCTGGAAAACCACTGTTACTTTAAAGCTAATTTGACCAGTGCAGAAATACAAACATTAAAGAGGCAGATGAGTTCAAACTGGATAAATGTTAGGCTAAAACTAAGCACATATTTTCCTTTAAGGTGTGATTTAGATATAATTGCATGTCATGTGCTTTGATGGATGAGGGAAAGAGCTGAATTAATTATTTCACAAACAGAATTTCACAACACAAAATTTCACTGCAATTATTTAAGCCAGCAAAAATTTTGCTGTTTGTAGATCCAAATCTAATGTCTCATGAATAGCAGAAAAACACAAGATTTGCAAACACACAAGTTCTAATTTTTACATGTCTCCTTTACAGCACTAACCAAGTTCACTTTCACCAGCCTCCAATTTCCATTGGACTCATTTTTAAAAGCATTGCTGCATAGCACACAAAACACACACAAAGGCTAAAAACAAGGAAAAGAGTTAAACATACCCACTATATTTGTATTACAACAGTGAAGTTGAGGCTATTTACCTAATCAGTCTGTTCAAATCACTTATTCCATGTCTTCCTTTTGCTGATTTTGCTGATTCAACAGTGATAATGAATTTCTCTTAGACACAAATTCTAGTATTATATATTTGTTTTACCACCTAACTGCTAGTTTTCTTCAAATCCTTCTTCTCCTTCTTTGAACCAATCATGATGTTAAAAGGCTGCTTAACAGAACTAAAGGCAATGGGCTTCATCATTTTGCTAAAACCCTGTATTTCCAGTGACTAACTAGATAAAGAGAAGTTGCATAATTCCTAGTTCATCACAGATATCTGTAAGTGGCAATGCCACTGTAAAAATGCTTTAAGATTTCTCTCTTAAGACTAACATATTTAAATAAAGGGAATCTGACATCAAAGCTAACATGCAGGATTTATACTTCCTTTTAAGGCAATGCTTTTAGTAGCAGAATACTTCTCAAGTATTTCGTACAGGATGGTACAAAGCCTAATTTAAGGGAAGAGAGCTATGTGTGGTAAGTGAAATAAGCACTTAATAGTTGTTGAAATTAAATTAAATTTCATGCTATTAACAGTATGATTTCTGGGATGCTGAACTACTTAAGAGGATCAGTAATAGCATATAAACCATTTTGGTAAAATTGCTACATATAAGAGACGTGCAAGTTAGTAAAACTTGGTACATTTAGGAAAAAAAAGTAAAATAGTGGCTTCTACATTTCTGAGTCCATTAAGGTTTCATGCTCTTCATCATTAAAAATACCATTACATTCCTATTGTATGACTTATGTGAAGTGTATTGGTAATACTTTCCTTAGAAACATGTTGAGAGCATCTATTCTGAGATCATGTTTTCATACTTGCTTTCTCCTCCACATTTTGATACAGTAGAGTGGTTATGAAAAATGTTTGTTCTTCTGCCACCACAGGCATTTTAATTATTCTGCCAGGCTGCCAGCATAAATTACACATTACCAAACTGGAAAGAAAACAAACAAAGCAGGAGTGAAGAAAAGACATCATACCTTATGTGCCAGGTGAAAGAGTAAACGGTTCTGGAGACCACTCTTAGGTGCTGAAAGGGAAATTCAGTAAGTATTAATGTAATGAACTACTCACAGGCTATGTCTTTATATTTTTAACTTTTTTTCTCAATAGACATGAATGCATCCCTATTCTTTCATTAACTAGCCCAAGTTCTTCACTGAGAGCCCTTTGCAGGTCATGAGCTGGGGGAGGTTCTACCAATTTGAGAGTGGTTTGGAGGTCTTCCTCACTCTCATCCTCATTCCCTGACTATTTCTTTTTAAATCCATGTTGAAAATAATTTTTCATTGGCCTCTACCTTCCATGAGCCTTAAAACTTCTATAAATTGCATTATCATTTTCCTGCAGTGATTTCTTGATAATTTTCTGAGGGTTTTTTTGTGACACATTTTTTGTTTTAAAACAAAAAGCAGCAGTAGACAAACTCTAGGCTCCTTCTGTGATGTGTCACATTTGAAAGAAGTTTTGACTTATAATTCCAGGAATCTCAGCAACTTCTAGTGTATTGAAAAACTGAGTGCTGCTACCATTTTGTTAGGCATACACATTACATTATACTTCTAATATTTCTTCTGTCCTTAGGAATGAAAGGCACACAAAAGAATTCTATGGCCAGAGCAGATAAGATTCAAACTAAGATATGGCAAGAGATTTAAGGGGGATATCTTCTTACTAGAGCCAGTAAAATTAATGAATTTTTTTGCTCTTGCAGGATTAGGAATTTCATTGAATTCACTCCATACGACACAAATTGTAAACTACAGAGTTTTAAGTCACTAAAGCCTTTTGCTTCACTGAGAGCGACAAATGTCCTTGTCGAACAGTACTATTAATTTCTTTTGCAAGCAATCTTCCAAAAAGCCTTCCCTTGTTTCCTGTACTTTTCCTAGCCTAATGAGCACTCTCTTTCCTGCTCAGACCAACCAGCTGGCAAAGCATGTTCCACAGAAGGGATGTACGTGGACTCTTTACAAAAAGCAGAATTACTTACTGTGTTTATAAGGCCACAAAAGTGCAGAGTTAGCACAGCAATAGCCTGTAACACAAGGCTGTAATTCTTCTGACATCTTAAACCGTAAGAGGGCTCAAACCACCATTCCCTCTTCCCCACCACCCCCTGAAGATGGAATTTTTTTTTTTTTTAAAAGCAATTTAGGGAGAGGTTTCTTACTCTTTCTCCACATAGTAAGTAAACTTTGTAACACAAAGTAACAGTGCCAAAACCCAGGCGTCATTCTGATCAGATTGGCAGCACAAGGCTGGCCACCTACTTCTAAAAAGTACAGCAACCATTTCTTCACTTTTGTCCTTAGCAAGCTGTGTTATTTAACCATGTTCCTAGAAAAATGAGGACAGTGAACTGTATATTTAAAGAAATACTAGAACAGAAGTCCAAAATACAAAGGTGGTATGAAAGCACTCTCACAAGACCGCAGCATCTTGTAAGATAGTTCTAAAAGAGCATCAAGTTGTTAAGAAGCTAAATAGTCTTCAGTCTAGGATATATGTGGGAATTAGGTGATTTATTAAAGAACAGAAAGTTTTTCTGATCTACAATAAATATTGCATAGGCAGCTGTAGTAGTATAACTGACACAATAGTATGGATATTTCATCCACTGACTTAGAAAGTCAGAGTGCCTTAATTTAAATGCATGCTCTTCACTTTACATGTTCCCCAGCAGTAATTGATAGGTTTTAATATCAAAGTTTAGAAGAGTTGCACATGGATCCTACATACACTTTTGTAAGAAACTTCAACCACAACCATCCTTCACAATTCAAAACATTTGGTCATCAAAGACTCCAAAAATACAAGCAAGAGAGATTGTGGGATTTCTACTGAAAATAACATATTGTATAATCACAGTACTATGGGTAAAGACACCAATGTTCCTTTTTTAAGTAGGCTTTCCTTTTTTTTTTCCCTTTTGAGTTTGTCTTAGCATTAATTTCGCTATGAAAATTGTGACTTGCAAGCAATACTGTTAAGAATCTAATCCAAGGAATTTTTGTTTCATTGGTCAACCAGTGAGTGCAGGCTGCCCTTGCAAATCTGGCATCTGATCTGAGATCAAAATTATTATTTACTTCTTGGTAAAAGCTGGAGTGTTAGCCCACATTATTTAACACCTAAAAACAAGTGAAATATGAAATCTGAGTTTTGATGGTGTGCATGGATATATGGAGGGTGGAAAAGTGTCCTGCTTCATAAGATATAACATAGTACTAGCTATCTGATATTCTTTAAAATAAGTTGCTTGTAACCCCACACAAATAAAGCCCTGTCAATACAGTAGGCAGAAATATGGAAACATTCAATATCAGCAGCTTATTTTCTCTTGGTGCCAAATGCATTCTTTGAGGAAGACAAGGAAACATATGAACAAGGTCAGATTAGTTTTCAGAAAAAATGGGATCATGAATATTGATGTTGTCAATCACTGGAGTAGGAAGTGATACAACTGTCTCATCAGAGATAATGATTTTTAAGGGACATTTTAGGGACATTAGTTTGCTCTTTTATTACTCTCTGCTGCTATTGAGTTTCATTGTCACTGATCTATTAATGCTACAAGGAAGCACAATCTTCTTTTCCTGTTCTACTTTTTCAAGACAATGACTACAATTTATTTTTTTTTTTTTTAAAAATCAGTACTAAGCAATCTTGGGATCGTAATGTGCATGATTACAATGCTGCATGGCAACAAACTGGAGCCTGCTCCAGGTCTAGTACTAGCCTTGTACTCAAGCACTGAAGTAGTTGATTAGGGTATATCTCTTTCTACCTAGGAAATGCACTGATACTCCTTTGCCAGAAATTTTATCATGATCAGTGCTCTTTTCCCAGGCACTAGTGTCATAGCTGTCATAGATCTTAAAAGTGTTCTGTATATTTTTATGTGCTGACACTGACAGGCACCTACTGAAGTATTTCTTAAAATATAGTAAGCAACTACAGTAAGAATGAAGAAAATGTCTTCACTAATTATAAAACAAAACATCAAACTCACTAGAAATGGCAGCTCAGACTCTTGGTGGGTTCTGTATGGCTGTCTCAAGCACTAAAAGGATGATGAAATACAGACATGGACAATCTGGCATTTGTGCTCTCTCAAAAGAGTGCAAGGCACTTATCTTATTTGTTGGTGTATCCAGCATTAACAAATCTCATCTAGCACATACTACACATTCTATAGCAGCCCTTCATCCATCAACAGGCATAGAATACATGTTAAACACAGTAGCAGGAGCTGGTAAGAATGGAGCAGGGCTTTGAAAGCTCCATCATGACAGAAGAAAACATGACCAGAGGAAACCTTTTTCTCCTTGTCCCTGAGAAACAACACTCTGCTCATCTGAACATAGTAGGTGAATGAAGCCCTCTGTAACTCAAAACCAAAGTTTCACTGGTGGAAGGGAAAATGAAAGAGAATGGGAAAAATGTTCAAAAAAAAACCCATGGTTCAGTAGTGAGGTTTACACTTACACACACTTGAACAGCTCAACTGTAGAATTTTCTTGAATGAAATTTACAGTGGATATTCACTGAAATTTTCCCATTCCCACAAAACTTAAATGACAGTTATGTTCAGTTACTTGCAACTCACACACATTTAATTTCAGTCATACTGAAATTAAAGTACAGTAAATTAAAGATCATCAAATTAATTACTCCTGGGCTGTAGCTTCCACTATACTTAAAAAAACAAAACAAGAAAATATGGTTAGTAGCTTTTAGAGTTTAAACATGTGATATTTTCACTTGTGGAGAGCTTCATATATGAAACAGCTGGTTTGAAACCTCAGCTAAAATGCACCAAAAGTAACTACTGTTCTCAAGAAACAGAGCACAAGCAACAAGGCAGATAAAATCATGTAGGTGAACATGCAACCCTAAGAAAAGGAAAACCCAGTAACTGTTCTGTGCCTGCTTGTATCTGAACATTTTAATTGGTGATAACTATTTCACACCTGAAAAGCATTATTTCGCAAACAATGGTGGTTTGGAAACTGGTTTGGAAAATGTCATTGTTCTTACTAACGCATCTCTGTTCTGCTTTTGTACAGTATTGCTCCTTTTAATATAGGTTGTAAAATGAGTTCTCTGTTCAGTTAAACCACATTCAGATCTGACACAAGCAGAGATATGAAGAAGCAAAGCAATCAGAAAGCTTTTCCCATCAAAAATTGGAAGGAATTAAAAAAGACCCCAACTTTAATGAATGGTTCAGCAATACAACCCTGTTTGTGCATGAATCTTAAATTTAATTCTAAGATTCCATTTATCCTGAAAAGACTGTTTTTCCTAACAGATTTAACTGCAGCCCCACTTATGTGCACATTTTGTGGTTTAAAAGAACAATTTTAGTTCTTATGCTTTAGTTCTTAGTTTCTTTCTTAATGCAAGCCAACAGCTTCTGAGAGCACTATGCAGGCTTCTAAACACTCGGATCAGTTGCCAGGATCACAGTCCAAATGTGCCAGACTGAGTTTCTGTTCTTTGGCCTTTGCAAGGCACAGGAACTGTGAATGCAACATAAGCTTTTTACTTTTTATAATGAAAAAAATAATGATTTGTTGTTATTATTGTATACTAAATCAAGATCAATAGTTTAAGGCTCATTCTCTCAAGAAAAGATTGGCTACCCACAGCACAGGAAACATATTTTCAGCCAATGTATGAGAACACAGATACAAAAGGAGCCAGCAAAGCATCACTTGGCAGCTTCACTATGTGATGACTACAAAACAACAGTAGCTGACTTAGAAGTAACTCTACCATCACCTCAGAATTAAGAACATTAGTAACTGCAATGTGAGCGGACAACAGGGGAAAAGGAGAAGCCAGAAATATCTGAAAGGAATTTGGAAGAAAGCCTAGAGGAGGTAAAATACAATTGTAATGAAAAACCTTCAAGGAGGGATTTTTCTTTATTGCTTTTTTGCTCTACTTCTTAGGTTATATTTGCAGTAATTCTTTTTTATATGACTTTTGATATTCAGACTCATTCTTTCCTGAGAGAATCATAAAATCACAGAATGGCTTAGACTGGAAAGGACCTTAAAGATATTTAATTCCAACCTCCCTGCCGTAGTCATGAACACTTTCCACTAGACCAGGTTGCTCAAGGCCCTATTCAGCCTGACTTTGAACACTGCCAGAGATGGAACTTCTCTAGGCAACCCCTCACCACCCTCACAGTGAAGAATTTCTTCCTTGTATCTAATCTAAACCTACTCTCTTTCAGTTAAAAGCCATTCCTCCTTGTCCTATCACTACATGCCTGCGTTAATGGTTCCTGCTAAGCTCTCCTGTAAGCCTTATCTAGGTACTGGAAGGCCTCAGTGAGGTCTCCCTGAAGCCTTCTGTTCTCCAAGATGAAAAATCCAATCCTCTTTGCCTTTCCTTGTAGGAAAGGTGCTCCATCCCTCTCATCATTTTGATGGCCTCTCTGGACTGGCTCCAATAGGTCCATGTCCTTAATATGCTGGGGACTGCAGAGCTGGATGCAACACTTCATGTAGGGTGTCCCTAGAGCAGAGCAGAGAAATAAATCTCTTTTATATCTTATATATATATATAAGAAATAGATATATTTTATATGCCTCTTTACTATAAAATAATCTCTTGCCCCACAAGAGATTGTGGACTATATATGAATCCATTAATCACCTCATGGTTTTTAGTGATTGTTTCCTAAATTTTAAGTATCCTGCAAATTTTTCCTCATTAATGGAATGATGGTTAATAATTTCCTTAAGCAACAGCAACAGTACATGGCAAGAAAGAACTTGACTTGATTTCAAAACTTATTCCAGAAAGCCAGCTGATATTGATGTTCCCTTTCACATAGAGATTCTGTCACTGTAGAAATTTAGAACTATAGCTGAAACTAAATTAGTTATCCTTCATTTGTTTTAGCTACCTGCAGAGGTTTAGCATAATGCAGCAATAAACAGCATGTACTATACAAGAATTCAGGCAAAATAATTCCAAAATAGCAATAGTAAGCAGCCCAATATTAACACTACCTATCATTTTTTTCAGTGGTATTCAAGGCAGTTTTGGATAAATGGTGCTCTTCTAGAGACTTTACCTGTTCAAAGGAAGTATTTTGCTCCTTCAAGATCTTTGCAAAACCATGGAAGAGAGCACAAGATTATATGGTCTCAGCTGTCAACAATATATTGCAAGCAGCCACCACTGATGCAATCCTAAATTGATAAAAAAACACTAAAAGAGCATCTGACTTAAGAAAAATAAAAAGGTTTAAACTCAATGTAAGAATGATTGAAAGGGGGATATACCACACTTGGAAGCTTCCAGCGGAGAAAGGACAAGTGCTAAAAATCCTCAGCTGTGATTGCTTCCTCACCAAGGTTAAGTAGCCAGAAATCAAGGATTACAGTACACACAAGAAAGGTTTAGCACTTCATTATAAAAACTGGCATGCTGTCCATCTTAAAGAATTACATGAAATGAAGAACTGAACTAATGTGACCACTCAGTTATTTTCTTATTTTTCTTTAGCTACACTGCCTCCCACCCTTGCTTTCTTAATATTCCTACTCTTCCCTCCAGCACCCAAGTACCACTAACTGCACCCCTTACTCTGCCACTCACCATACTACTATTAATTAGTCTGAAGGGGCATGACAAACATTAACCTTCCCACACCTCCAGCTCACAGTTAATAAATGTGCATGCCCAGCTGTGTATATGTCATCTCTAGAATGGATTACTGTAACTCACAAGATGTGAAGCTGGTGACAATGGCTCCAACTCGTACAGGATGCAGCTGCTTGCCTCCTCCATGCTATAGGTCACAGTGACATCTCAAAGCTCTATTGCCCATTTATTTTTAGATTCACTTCAAGTCCCATGTTGCAATCTCCAAAGCTCAAATTTTTGGTACATTAAAGATTAAATTACTTGTAAATATTAGAAATTTACACACCTCTTGAGCAATACAAATCACAAAGCTTTGCATGAGATTTTTTACAACTGAAAATAAAAAAACATTTCCAGTTGTGGGATTCAAGTGCAGCATGATCTTTACAAGGATTTTAAAGGGATATGGGAACCTAATTACTTTTAAAAAATGCTACAAAGCTGTCCTTTAGAAAGGCTCTCCTTTGCAGCAGAAGAAATACTTGATTATTTTCTTCCCCTATTTTCAGCCCAAGACAAGAAGACTAATGAAAGAAAGGAGAAAACAGTCCTTCAGTAAGAGTTTTCCCCTAAGAAGGCAAGAGTCATAAGTTGAGTGAGATATCACTATTATTAATTCTACTTAAAAAGCACTGAGATAGTATAGTTATAGAAAACAATATAAATCACTAAGATACATAAAAAGTGATGGACAACAAAATTAAACTACAGAAACATTTTTAAGCAGTAAAAATTTCCCTGGAATCTAATTTCCATTCCTTCTCTTTAAATGATCCCATGCAGGTTCAGATTAAAGTAGAACTGTAATAATGTGACTATTGAGCTCCATGCCTTGAAGAATCAGATACCTAACATGTGACTTACCAGGCAACGAGACCACCTACTAAGTCACTCAAACTACGTAAACAGAGCTCTTGTCTTCATCAGGGAGAATGCTGAATCCTCTCAGATGCTTATTTTTTTATAATTTCACTGGCTTAATCTGCTTCATCTGTGCTGGCTGAGGGACACAGAATCAGTCAAAAGAAATGTAACCTTTTGTTGCTGGTTGGCATATGCTGGGTTTTATATTTAAAATTGATAAGAAATTATTTTCCAGATGCTTCTTTTAGTTCCAGCTGCTCCATATGCCCAAGGTATTTTTAGGAAGGAAACTTCATCATAATTCTCCTGTTAAATGAAAGTTAAAATTAACTAGCCCCCAAACAAAATACCAAACCCAAAAAACTTTGCTCAAAATCCTGCATATTTTATCTGGAAATTACTTTAAGTGTTCAAGTCAATAAGCACTCTTTTCCAACAGAAGCGTACATCTCACCTTTCAAAGCTGCTTGCTCTGCTTGTGTATACATCCCCAGGAGGAAGTATGTACAGGCAAGGTTCACCCAAACATCTGGATTGCAAGTTGGTTGCTTGGTTAAAGCCTCATATTCCTGTAACAGAACAGAGGGTTGATGTTTAAAAACTGTGTAATAACACATACTTGTATTAAATATCATTCCTTCTTCCACAATTTTACAATGTATCATTAAATTACTGGGATCAAACCATGCAGTCCTTACAACAAAACTATTATGTTTTAAGCTATGTCCCTACTTTTTTGTTTACAGCAAAACAGACCACAGGGACATGCAGTGCCATAAATCATCACATGTAAGTGCAATTTCTGTCAACATTGAAGTTACAGAGATATAAAACACATTTGTATTGTAAATATATTATTATAAAAATATTATTTACATATATAAGCCCCAATATATGTAAGTTATAAAGGCATCAATATAACCAGTTTCTGTTGCTTTCCTAAGTTCTTCTCCAGTCAATGCCTGGCAGCCATAAGCACCAGGAATATCTCTTTGTGAGCACTTACTGTTAAATGTGTTTTTGTAAACCTGTAGGTGGTGTCTTAGTGTATATTAAACCTGTGAAAGTGTGTGTTACGTCTGAGGTTATGCAATATAATAACATCAAGTGCAGGAAGAAAATTTTTTTTGTACTACTAATAACTAAAATAAGTATTTTAAAATAGTGTTTAATTTTATCACATCCTTTTTTTAGTCCCTATTTTTGTGTATTTTTTATAATTGCATATTAGTAGAGTGGTACATGTATATAATTTATAAATGTATAGATATGTATATATACATTGGGGGTGTGTACTCAAAAATTTTTTACTAATAGGGGTACAAAAAGCAAAATTAATCGGAGACCACTGCATTAAAATGCAAGCCTATAAATTGGTATTTGCTATATTCAAGATTTTCTTATAGATGAAGATTAATAATTTGCAGTAAATATTAATAATCTGTTCCTAACTTTACCATTCCCCATTTTAAGATTTACAGCCAACAGCTATATAAAGACACTATATAATATATTCTGATACTTTTTATACATCCACATTCATTACATATCCTTTAACTCTGCCACACAAACTACTTCATTTCTTATTATTTGTGAAAACAGCAAAAACTTAACAGATCAATCTTTCAATCTGCTTCTTTTAAACAAAAAAACTTTGCAGCCACTTAACAATTATATTCCTAAGGCTAAGCATCTTTTGTCAGAGCAACAACAGGTACTAAAAACAGAGGCCTGGAGAACTCTAAATGCCATTTTTTTCCTATGTCAAAGCTCTGATAAATTTCAAGGAAGGACCATCCTTGGAATTCCCAATGGAAGTGCCTGCTGCTTGTGCTCCTGCTCTTCATCCAGCCATGGAGACAGGCAGTATAATGCAAAGCAGGCAGGGTCACATAAGGTTCTCACAAGACCTGCTGAAGGAATGTCATCCATGTACTCCAGATCACTGCAAGCCGCTCATCCCTCCCAGCAAAACAGCCCCTTAGTGACTCTGTACTTGTTCTCCAAACATATGAATTGGAAGTCCCCTCTAAATAGGGAAAGTTTAGCAGATGGAGACTCTGTGGGTGGCAGACTTCTTACCTCTGGGGAAAAGGACAGATATATATATTTAAAGCATGAGATAAAATAAGTCATGCCCAAAGAGCAGCAAATCCCAAGATCACAAACATCCTGGCAACAATAAGGTTAGAGTTTGCAAGCATAATGAATTATTTTTTTGTTGCCAAATAAAAGTAAATTGCACTCTCAAACAGAGAAGATACTGGTAAGGAGCACCCTTAAAAGCCAGCTCAGTCTTGCTTGTATTTCAGGGACTAGCTGTCCAACAACATTTCAAATAAATAAATATTAAATAATAATAGTACTAATAAAAATAATAATAACAATTATTATTATTATTACAATTATTATCATTATTATTTATATTAATAATAATGACAATATTAACAACAATAATAATTTTTAAAAAGAAAACATTTACATAGGGGCCAACCTTTCCTACTGAGGCCAGCTTAATCTTGATGTAGGCCTGTCATGGAGCTCTGAGAGATAGGCCACTGCTGTTTATTGGGACCATCTGGAATCTTTCAAAATTCATTCAGATTAAATGCACCCAAAGGTCTCTTTTGACTTCAGGCAGCATAATTAGAAAAGACAAAGTGCATAAACACAAGTCATGTTCTGGCTTGGCCATTCAAAGCAAGCAATATATAGAATGTTCTAGCTGTACCAATGTGAATCTATGGAAACAGCAAATAAAAATTAGGACTGTTAGTGCTCCTTATCCTATAGTTCCGAGCCATGTGCCTGGACTATGTGCTATTGCACTCTTCCTCACTGAAAGCCATTCAACATCAGTCTCTCAAAGACTACTTCACAAGAACTTTTCCCCCCTCCTTTCCAAATAAACCAACAAGCACAAAAAACACCTAAATACTCTCAAACCTGGCCTAAGAGTCAACCTGTGGCATACTTCTGCCATCCAGCTCCATTAACAGCTCCTTGTTATTTTACTCTCCTCTTCCTCATGCCTCTATCACTAGACACAAGCAGTTTTCCTCAAAAGCAGGCTGCCAGGTTGATTGCCTACAACTATGGACACATACTGCCAATGTGGAGGACCAGCTCAATGCCCTTATGACTTGTCTGGATTCCCCAAGACCATGAACACAGACGCTGAAGAGCCAATAAACAAGCCAACACATAATGGCTGCTCCGCAGGTGCTCAAATGAGATACTTACTGTTACCTGGCTACAGTCATGATAGAGACGCCTAGAGAACTCCCAGAACTAAAAAATCCACATTTGACTTCCTATCTTCAGCTGTCAGGAACTGGAGTGTACCTGTATTGTCACACTTCCCACAGAACTGCTCAAGCACGACCAGATACTGCTAATGGATGAACAATTACCTAGTACAGCTCTGCTCTTTCCATGATTTACTATTTGACTAAAATTACTCTGGGCCAAGCTGGCAGAAGGTCCTGTTCAGTGAAGTGGTGGAATGGCTCCAACTTCTCTTCCAGGACAGAGGTGGCAGATTGGAGAGACTGTCACTGGCTGTATGTAGGTTTAGGATTTTGACAGAAACAATGCACTGAAGGCTCTGGCCCAGGGATCATTCTTTGCTCTCATGTGTGCAGCTGAAGGACCAAAATGGCATTACCATGTCCAGCAGCTGCACCATGCCAGCATCCTGAGTGCCCAGAGGGAGAGAGTACAGACTGCAAGTGTGAAACTTGTTCTTGAATCCAACCAAGAAGTACATCTGCCCATGCCAATTGTCTCATAAATTTTTAAAAATATACTTGTGTATATACATATCTCTCTATCTATCTATCTACACATATAGATACATATAATAATAATAATAAACCCTCACTTTCTTAAGGCCACAGCTGCTTCAATTTTTAAGACCAGGCAGCTCAGAAACAGAATAATTGGCCTAATGTTCTAGTTCTTTGGTGACACTGAGAAATTTTTCAGAAGATTTAAGATTAGAGCTATGAACAAATGGCAGCTACTGCAGAAAGACAGACGGGTTTTTCCCCATTATGGATAATAGACATGGGAGATTCCAGGAAACTAATTAGATGTCACCATATTCTAGGGAAGCCCTGCTTGCCATATGATGCCAGGAAGACATAAGCTACTCAGTAAAAATAAGTTTGTCCATGAAGGAAGCTAGTCAGTCTCCAAGAAAGAACTGCACCATGAAGAGTCAATCCCATTGCAATACCATTTGTAAACTGGGGTACAGCAGTAGGGGCGATCCCACCAGACCAGTGTCAGTGGCATAACCTTTGAGAAAGGCGTCTGCTGTTAAGGGAAACTGTGACCCTAGTGAGGCTGAGGTTAATGCACTACCTAGAGGATACCTAACTGTTGTTGGGGTACCTGTGATAAGAAAATGTGAATTCTCTCACATGAATGTGACAGAGATTTTGCTGTCTAAAGATATTTCTGGAGCTGGACATCTGTGTGTTTCTCACTTCTTCCCCATTTCTCCCCATGGTGTATAATGGCCACCTCACCACAATTCCCAAGCTTCTCCAAAATTTGCTATGCAACCAACACGCTTGGCTCACTGTGAAAGTATCATCATTAATAAAAGCATTGAACAGTGTGATTTCTGAAGATCCTCATCAGTTACATGGAATATTAACCATGAACTATAAATATAGTGACACAGATTATGCATTGTCACTCGCAGGAACACACAGGAATGTAAATAATTTAGGTTGTGTGCAATGTCTCTGGAGAATTCTGTAGAATCTTTGACCCATAGTATTTTATTTACAGTGTTTTGGCACTCCCCAAAGAGTGCTCCAAGGTCTCAAGGGTACAGATTATCAGGGAATTTGTCCTTGAGAATACAGTAACAACACCTCTGTAACATAGCAGATGAGATAACAGCATTTTACATTTCAAAATGGAAGTTGGTAACTGAAAGGCAGTTCAGTCTTCATGGTGCAATGAGACCTACAGCCTTAGAAATTAAAACTAGAGTGTTCTGTCCCTGAAGAAACTAGGCTGAGATGCATAGGCTCATTTCCCACATCACCACAAACGAATAAAACTATCAGGACCTACCTCTGTGAGAAAAATCAGTATTAAATCTGGAAAGACAAGCCCTAGGGTCTCTCACTCAAAACATACAAACAAACTACAAATCACTCATACAAATCTTTTATTGTCCCTTCTTGGGCAGAAAAACGGGAAAAAGATGACTGTGTTGCAGTTTTAAAAAGCCTGAGTCAAGAGCATCACCTAGTGGTGAATCAAACACCACATGCAAAAACTAATTAGGAACATTTAAAAAAAGCAGTTGACTTTTCGTTGAAGGAAACATGTAAAATCTACTCTGGCTATAAAAGCATCTACTGGGTATTTAAAAAAATCAGAATTTATTTCAAAGAAGTTTCAAGTTATTTTTCATTTGTATATGAACACTTTTCTTCTTTTTAAACTTTCACTCCCTACTAACATCTAATGCTTAGATGTAAATTAACTACAGTGACTCATTGTTGTATTCATAATATTTAAATTCCACGAATCTAAACATGAATATTAATTTACCATGATGTCCTGTACTGCTATTCTATATTCTATACTGTGCATACTGTTAATTTGATTCACTGAGCATTTCTAATATCTCCAACAGATGGTTTCCTCCTCAATTTTTAAAGGGCACAGTGCCTTGTGCCTTTCTTAAAAGCTTTACAATTTCCACCTCATGTGTGCATCTTGTGCATGTGATCATTTATCTAAGAGAGAAAATATCATCACTGTTCTATAGTCTATTTCTTTTCTTTTTATTATCTTTTGTTAATACTTTAACATCTGTTTTTAATATTAATTCTGGGGAAAGCAAGTCCAAAGACTGCAAAACCTGCTATACTTCAGTTACACTTCACAGTGAAGAGACACAACAGAACTCTAAGAGACAAACATTAAAATGTGCATATTTGAACAATTAACATATATTTTAGTGACTTAATGCTTTTAGAAAAAAAGACTGCTTCATTTAATTGAATTACCTAATACAATAAAAATGCAAAGAAAAGCCATAAAGGACATTAAACGGTCATGGGCATCAACCCTTAATGAAAGAATTTTTTCATACCTATCACAGATAAGCTACAAAATGAAGACAGAAACATTATTAAATCTGAAAAATGAAACAGTGGAAATCTAGCTTAAAAAAGGGAATGATGGATTTAGGACATGAACTGACACTCAACAGAACAAATTAAGCTACTGAGCATTATCAAGTAAGCAAGTACCTAACAATAAAAAAGTTCCATATTCATAGGCAAAATACCTTTCTTTTCCCAATCCAAACTGCTTTCCACAATATCTGCCTTATTACTGTACATTTGTACCTTAACTGGCTAGCAGGTCTGATCCCTATTACAGCCCATCTTCCTCCTGTTGTCATTGCTTCACCACAACATCCCAATTTTCAACCTCAGGAAGCAGGATTTCCCCACCTTACCTCTAGAGCTCTCTTGTAGTCACCCAAATGAAATGCACAGTATCCGATCCAAAGGTTGCCATCCTCCTCCTCCTCCTCACCCACGTGCTGTTTAAACTTTGTAGAGAATAAAGAATGTAAGAATTTAGTCAGCTGCCACAGTTTCTGAAACCCCACTGATAACCAAAGCAATACTAGGCTATCATATACCGCGGATGGTTTGACAGCTATGGATGCTACTGGGATGGAGCTACTTTCACACTTTGGAGGGCAGCAGCAGGCAGCCCTCACAGGCCAAATCCAGCTCTGTGAAGTGGGGAGCAATAGATGCTGCTGCAGGGCCCCAGGAGAGCGAGAGGGTCACAAGGCAGGAGAAGGGGTGCTCTTGCCCCGCTGCCCTGAGGGCATAGGGATGCTGCGATACCACTCTCCCAAGGGGAGCTCGTCACCTCCAGCAAGGCGATCGCGCCGGTGAAGTCTCTCTGGGCCAAGAGTTCTTCCAACTGTGGCACCTCCTTCCCTTTCTTCCTCCGCCTGTCTCCCGGCGGCGGGGTACCCCCCACGGCCGGCTTGGCCCGCGAGAGCATCTGGGCAGAGAGCAAAGAGGAGCTGGGTCAGAGCGGGCCCTCCCTTGGCGGTGCTTCCCCCGTCGCGTCCCCTGCCCCGCCGCCCCTCACCATCGTGCGACCCCACACCGCCCCGCCGCCCCTCACCATCCTGCGATCCCACACCGCCCCGCTGCCCCTCACCATCCTGCGATCCCACACCGCCCCGCTGCCCCTCACCATCCTGCGATCCCACACCGCCCCTGCCCCTCACCATCCTGCGGCCGGGCCCGGGCTGCGCGCTTCGCCGGCGGCGCCGTTGCTGAGGTAACGGCGGGACGGCGGAAGGCCGCGGCGAACGGGCGCCGGCTGACGACCGGGGCCGTCCCCAGGGTTCCGCCTCCCCTACGGCGGACGGCGATGTCCGCGGCGGGCCCCTCGGTCAGAACCTGACCACCTGCGCTGGTTCCTCCCAGAAACCCCGTGGCGCTTCCTCTCCTCGCCTTCGGGCCTTGTCCTGAACATCCGGGTCCCGCCGTTGGGTTGCAACAGCATCACGGATTTGGGACGGAGTGGCTGGACAGCGGCCAGGTGGAAAAGGATCTGGGGTTGACAGCCGTTTAACATGAAACAGCGTGTGTCCAGGTGGCCAAGAAGGCCAATGGCATCCTGGTTTCTGCCAGATAAAATGTGGCCAGCCCCTGTGCACTAGTGAGGCCACATCTTGAACTGTGTGTCCACTTTTGAGCCCCTCACGGCAGGAGCGACATTGAGGGGCTGAAGCTTGTCCAAAGGAGGGCAGCAGAGCTGCTGAGGGGTCTCTGGAGAACAAGTCTAATTGTCCCAAAAAGGTTTTTTTTCACCCGGTGTTCAAGAGGCCAAACCACACACACAGTCAAGGTCTTTGATGTGTTTACAGTTCTGCACGGGAAGGGACGCTGGGTGGCAATTCCACAAAGCCCGCATGACAACTACCAAAATTTTTCATTGTTTATACATTTTAGCAAACAAAGGCATTAAGGTCTATTGTCTACAAGTTACATGGTTCCCTTAATAATCAGTATTCTATCTTATGTTGATTAATGATTATCTCACTTTTCATGCTGATTAGCTCACGTACTCAGTCTTTCTCTTCTGGGTCCATGGCCTTGAGTCAGTGGTCACAATTTACCCACTGCCAATTACCCAACTGGACCTGATTCAGCACAATTGCTGAGCTGTCTTCATTAGTTTCTTCCTTATCTTTGGGGTTCTGCCAAATGTCCTTGTGGCCTGTAAATTCTACATTTCTTGAGTCCACTATCAGTGATACATCCTTATTCCCAAGCTTTGTTAACCTCCCTTTAGGTATGAGATCTTGAAACAAGCTCTAAACTTTTGCAAAGCAGTTATAACAACTAATTTGTCTAACACCTGGGCATCACTTAGAGTTTGCTTGTTAGCTGCTCTCTATTTCACAGATTAAATCTCTTTTGGATTAATCTTGAAAGTATACAAAGATCTAACATCAAAGAACATATTTTCTTAAGGAAATTTTTACATATTCCACATTTTGCAACATAATAATGAGTGGCTGAAGAAGCTGGTGGTGTGTAGCCTGGAGAAAAGGAGTCTTAGGTGAGATCCTACTGCTTTCTACAGTTACCTGAAAGGCAGCTTTAGCAAGGTGAGGGTTGGCCTCTTCTCCCAAATGATGAGTGGAAACAGCTTCACGTTACATGGTTGGAGGTTTAGATGGGGCATTAAGGAAAAATTCTTCACTGAAAGGGTGGTCAAGAATTGGAACAGGTTCCCCAGGGAAGTGGTGGAATCACCACTGGAGTGTTCCAAAGACATGTAGATGTGGCACTTAGGGACTGAGGACCTGCAGAGTTAGGTTGATGGCTGGACTCAATGACCATAGAGATTTTTCCCAGCCTTCTATGATTAGAAATGTCAGTGCAGAGAAATAAAACTACACTACTGCTGGCAACCCAACTAACTAAAAAACACAAATCCTGGACAGGACTAATGAAATATATGTATTTCTGCCTTTTTGCCTTCCTTGAGAAGAAATTTATTTTCCACTTTATCAGGAAAAAAATCCAGGTTTATTTTTTTTTGTGTGTGTGTGTTTTTTTTGGGTTTTTTTTTTTTGTATGAATAAATATATTCTGTCATATTCCAATCATCTGTAATATAGACTAGCAGTAAAGAGCTGTGTGCTGATTCTTCAGAGTATGGTTTCGGTATTCACTGTGTCCCAATCACTTCAAGATGGCTTGACCTAGGAATGATACACCCAGCTTGCAACTCTGAGATATTGCTCTGCAACCAGGGACCATTGGAGCACAGCAGCACCATGATAGTGTCTCTTGTTGATGAATGCGCTTTCATACCACAGGCCACAAAGAGGGAAGGCAGATAATGCACTCTCCCACAAAGGATTTCTCTGCAAGAAATTAATTTTTAATTACTTAGTCAAAGTGATAAAGAATGTTTGCCAGTGATTTAGTCTGCTTTTATAGCTCTTCTCTATGATGTAAGGTATTATTTCTGTCAGGAGAAAATTAATTTCCATAAATAATTCTGAAAGTATTTGCTGTTTCAAGGATTTGATTTCATGTGGTCAAGCAGATAGCACAATAAAGCAAAATTCTTTTATTTTTTTAAAGAAAAAGTAACTGAAAATTTAATTTTACTACATTGGTTTCTTCTGGTTTTTTTGCAGAGATTCTTTCATGGATCCTGTTGTTGTAAGGATCAATATAAACACAGCTAAAATACTGATGCAAATGAAAGAAAGCTCTCGGCTACTCCACTGGTTTCTTCCATTTCCAACTGGCTGTGCTGTGGCACAAGGACAGTGTCAACTGTGATAAAAAGTAATAGCAGCATCAAATTGACCAAAATATTTTTAGCATGTCTGGTGTAGAAATTTTTACTAAGATGCAATACATAGTAGGTGGAGATGTTATAGTTTTTCCTCATAAGAAACAATAAGATGACAATTCATAAATTAAAGACAAGTCAAGAAGTTTGTCTACTCTAGAATAGTACTGGACAACTGCTGCAGTTCTTACCTTCATTATTCTATTAGCTAGTACCATTATCCTTAGTCTGTGAGCTGAAAAATGATTAATGCTCGTGCTTATTTCCACACATAATTGCTGGGAGAACGGGAATTTACTTACACTAATGGCAGCAAAATGGAAATCATGCACCCATGACTAAACAACGAGATAATTATCAGAGGGTGCAATGAATGTTTAAATAAAAAATCAGAGACTGGAAAGTGAGGTCTAAGAAAAGGAGAGGAAGGAGGGGAAGGAAATAAAAAAAAAAAGAGAGAAAGCAAAAGCAAGAAGTGGAAAAAAACTCTTCATCATATAAACTAAAGCAAGAGGTTAGGACATGACCTTTGCATCAGCAACAATCATGTGCTGCAATTTCCACAATATCTTGGTAAGATCATGTTCTTTCAGTAATGATGCTTCACCATGTTCTGCATCTTGTACCTTTGAAAATGCACCTGACAACATCTGACATCTCAAGATAAATGCTACACAGAAGTGAGAGCAATGAAATGCTCCCCTGCTACAGCTACAAAGGCAATCCTTTGAGATGAGAAAATGGAAAATGATCCCTTTAAAAGCAAGGAACTTGAACAATACTTGCTTCTTTTTTTATGGTGTCAGCAACTTCTGAGTCTTAATCTACCCTGGATAGACCACCCATGACGAGAGAAGCTGAAACACGTAAGTTGATGGATCATGTGCGCCTTTAATGCTTTTGTTCAGCCTCTATTACCCAGCTCAGGAAGGCAAACAACAGCCATGTCAGTTAAAGACCTCCAAATGGTGACATGAAAATTGATGATTTTTATCTTTATTTGGGAGGGGAAAACTTTCATTTTCATTCATGTTTATGTCTGTGATTTTTATGGGTCTATGGGAAATGCACCCTCAGAACTTTTCTGATATTTCCAGTATGCACCTGTCATCAAGATTCAGTCAAGTTAAGAAAAAAGCTGTCTTTGTATTCAACTTTAGCATTACATTTAGGTAAGATTTTAGAAGTTTATATATGTAGAACTGAAGGAGGGGATGCAAGACAATCCACTCACTGGTCCATTATGAGTCAGTGTCAGAACATTGCATGAAAATACAATGTATGGTTAGCTGCATCTGCACAAACTTATCCAAGCCAGAAAGCTACATCACTGCAGATGCTATGTCCCAAAGAAAGCAGTTGTACTGGTTCAGGACGTGTGCTGATATAGTTGCAGAGTGTTCCACTGCCACCTGGATTTACAGGATCAAGTGTGCACTAGCTCGAAAATCTCCTAACTCCATCCCAGCATATACTATAAACATGTGTAATGTTTAATAGAAAGAGTTTAAGGAAACTGAAGTATTTGTCCAAGACATAAATTATTACACACTCAAGCTGTTTACCTTTGTAAAGATAAACAGAACAGGTGTTTGCCCATTAAGGATAGCTTACATTGTCTCTTGTCAGAGGTGTATCCTGCTGAGCATGTAACAGAGGCAAACTACTGAAAAGGTAAATGTATTCTGTCACTCTGGAAACAAAGTCCTTTAGAGAAAGAAAAGAGTAGTTAAGAGGAAAGACTTCCTACTATTTATTTTTGTAGTATACAAGTTAGGTGGATAAATAATATTCACATCAAAATGTGTATGTGTTGGGAAAAGGGTTAACAGGAAGAAGACTCTCTTAATTGAGCTAGATGTTTATGACACATCTCATATTTAGCTTTGTCTTCTGGTATGTGGAAACATAACAGATCAGTAGGAAGATGGGGCCACCACCCAAGCTGTCGGTAATGTGATGCAATTCCACTTTTCTTATCCTTGTCTGTAGTGCTCCTCTTACTAGGTTGGTAACTTCTGATGAGAACAGTCAGTGCTTTGCAGAGTAATTTCATTCTAATCTGTGCCAGCAACTAAATTATGGCAGTAATCTGAACTCTCAGTAACCCATGGGAATGGCGGTATTATCATGCTGCACTATCAGGATCATGCATCACATGACCCACATATTTTTATGTTAGTTTGCAGGCTTTATCAGTTGCTGGTTCCAAAGTATAGTGTTTTCAAAATCTTTCTTTATGTTCTTTTGTAGTAAGTGAGAAAGGAAAAAAGATCACTTCCGAAAAGTCAATATAGCTGCTATGTAGCTGCTATACATCTAGTACACATGCTGTACATGTATACTAGGTCTATGTATACAGCTGCTGTATATGTATACAGCTAAATTTATAATTATTGACATTACTGTCTTCTAAGTCTAGAGAGTAGAAGTGTTGCAAAAATAATTTAAAAGATGGGAAAACATTATTTCATTTTCCTGTTCTCCTCTCTAATACTGAAAGTTAAAGAAGATACCTTTATACTCTCCAGTTGAAACCAATAAGTTACTGACGTTAAATAAACACAGCTATTACATTGCTATATTTTTTTCTATTCTGTCTGTAACCACATTTGTGATTCCAGCCTCTAACAAAATTGAGAAAAGGGAAACTGAAACATTTCTGGTTTATTTTTCTTCAATCTAACTTTTGTAATCTTTTTAAAGACAGGGTAAAAGCTGTTTAAGCCCCAGACAATCAATATAATTTGGAAGCAGACTTAGTAATAGTGGGTAGAACTTGAAAACAACATGGATGTTTTTCAGCATTTATCCTGTTGGCTAAATATGATCAACTATACAACATATAATGTCTCATGCATATTTATTATTAAAAATTCTGTATTTTATGGAAGCAATATTAAGAGCCTTGCTTATGCAAAAACACAGAGATGATAGATTTCAGGCCACTGCAATCAAGGAAATTTTTTTCAGAATTAGTGAGAATTAAGAACTTAAATATTTTTATTTTTATTATAATCTTTTCAGATTTTTTTTGTCTCTCCCTATTTCACATTTCTCATTTCTGCAATACTGGAGACTTGCAGCATCTCTTTTATTTTAATGGAACTTCATATTCTTGTGTATTGTCAAAGTTCCTGGCTTTGGAGAAAATAAAAAAAAGTAATGTACAACTGTGAAAAATGTAAGCTGATTGCAACAATTGTAATTAAATGACACTGAGAAATAATTGTACCAAATATTCAGGGAAAAATCACATTTTAAAGGACACTGTCAAAATATGTTATTCTGCAAAACAAGATGATTGTATCACAATGCATGTTTCTTTACAAACTAGTGGCTTGAAAAATCCTACCTTGGTTGTCTTTGGTATCAAAGAAATTGCAAACAAGCTGACAATATGTTTGTGTTATTTTCAGGCTTATTAAGACTATTGTTACCAACTACCACAAGTAGCAGTTTGACTGACTACCGGCACTCGATACCTTCACCTAATTCTTTGGCTCTTCTGAGATTGCAATTTTCATTCCTATATTCTTTATTCCTATATTCTATATTCCTATATTCTTTCTATGAGTGGTCAAATAGAAATAATGTTTGGTAACTACGGAAAAAATAAATTAGGCTGCATGCCAGTAATAAGATCCTAAAATGTAATGTGGTAAAGATGTTGGAGATAGTGCATCATTCAGTTGCAATATATTATGAGCTAAGGGATAGGCAAAGGGACTCTGTGGTGCCCAGGCTGGCCTATCATTCACATTTTCAGGACTTTCAGATTCTGCACAACAAAAGAAAAGCCACTGAAATGAGGAAAACCCTGTCACATGCAGCGTTAAAAAAACGAGTGGAAAATGTTCTATAGACCATAATCTTTCATAGGCTGAGAGAGGAACAAGTTTTTGGAATTTTTTTTATTTTCTTTTTCTCTGGCTGTCCTTGAGTTTTCCAGAAAACTGGGAGGACTTCTCAGAGTAGTTTTAAATCAGGAAGTCAGTGCTGATTATCAGTTGCAAATACACACTATAATATCTTGTTGCTTATTATCCAGTAAATCCTAGGGCAGAACAAATACAGTGCTTTAAAGTGCTGTAGAACCAGGCACTAAATGTCACTTTCCACTAAAACCAGTGATACAGTTCTCTGGTGAATTAATTTGAGATGGTATTTCTAATCTAACACTGAATATAAGAATACCTACAGAGAGCTATTACAGTGTTTAGTGGTTACGCAATATATGGACAGGTAATGGTGGTGGTGAGAAACTGATTTTTTTCTTCAGACAAATAAATACAGGGCCTGTCTGTCAGAATCTGAATCACCCCTGTGCTGCTGAATAACCTCCATGAGCTGTTAATCTTACTCAGATTATAAAAATGTGGGTCTCAAGCTGATGTTCACCTAAGAACTGACTTCTTGGATAGACCCTTGCACGTAGTGCAGGTATGTAATGCTGAGATCTTTTTTACCTTTCTGCCAAGATTATAGCAGTAGCTGATGCCTAGGATCCACAGCTTAAAAGAATGCACTAGGGATGTCAGATGCCATTTTTTAGCACCTTATTCCTTAGACAATGTTTAAATCTCAGCACTTTTAGGAGGGAATAAATAGTTCTAGAAGATGTGCTTTAAAGATGTTTTGTGGGTTGTCAAGAGAGGCTACCTTAGGCAGGATATTGCTCATGTTTGAATTTCTTGCTCTGTTTCTCCACTCATGTGAGACACTCTTTCAGTAGAAGGCAGGGTTATTTGCATTTGCCTTCAGGATGCTTCCATTACCATTAGTTCTGTTGTAAACCAGTATTTCTAGTTAAAGCTGCAGTCACCTACAGGAGTCAAAAAGCTTTATCTTTCCCTCCAACACATAATCTGTCTTCTGAGTTTTTGAACTCAATCCTTCACAGACTAATCTTGCTGTCTGGTTTGTATTACTATTAACCCCTTGGATTTTGTAAAGTGCTAGACTTGACATTTTTAGTGGCTTAGCTGTGTTCTGCAGCCAGAACACTATGAATGGATTGGCATTTGTGTGTCATCTCTTCTGTTCCTCAGGGCTAACAATGCCTTAAGCAGAGGCAGCAACAAGGACAAACTTCAAGAAGCTTTTGCTTTTGCTTATGGCAAGCCTATCAAATACATGACTCATTTATTTACTTTTTCTTCACTCCACCCTCATGAACATCTATAGAATCAGTAACTGTCATATTTACAGTGCAATGACACAGCTTTTCTTTCTCTCTCTTATGTTACTGACTAGTCTGCCAGGAAACTGTTTGATGTTGAAGGCCCCAAGGTACAAAGGAAAGTGTGGTGTTTGGCAGGTGTCATGGAGAGCTTGTTTCATCCTAGCTGCTGCCTCCTGCCACACTCCCTGCTGCTGCTCCACGTCACCAGATTCTTCTATCATGGGAATTCATTCAGAGACTACACACACACCAGTCAATTAAAAAATTGAGAAGTCAGCAATTAATTTACATCATATTCTGGCTGGGGCTGTGGCATTGTGATGGAGTAGGACTAGGGAGAGAGTAAAAAGAAATTCTGTGATAAGGCTATTGTTGATTTTACTTTTTGTTTTTAAAGGACAGTTTTAAGCTGCTAAGAAAACCAAATGAATACATTGATAGATACAAAGCCAGGGAGACCTCAGTGTCATTACATACTGCCTGTGTGATCAACTGTGTAAAATACTCAGTTCTAGTTGCATTATCCATACTGACTATTTCTCTCAGATAGGCTAAGAAGAATATAAAAATGCAAATCCTGCTCTGCTGAAGTTAATGATAAATCTCTTATTGACTTATATGGGATAAGTTTCAAGGACATTGGAAATACCTATAAAATGAGCCAATGATGAGCAGATGATCTCCACATGAAAGCTGTGTTCCATTCTCACTCTGTGGCTCTAGCCAACCATAGTCCACATGTTTACATGACATACTGCTAATTTGTATTATTAATTACAAATGCTAGATTAAATATGCAGAGATGTTTATGGGCTACTTTTAAATGCTGGGTCATGGTCTTCTCTGGGTATTAGAAAGATTCAACCAATAGTAATTAATTATTAAAATAGAATTATATAAAAAGGTCTGTGCAAATATACCTGAGGTGTATTCCATACCTTCTATATGTAGGCTTTGAAAGAAGCCATGAAATTGTAGTCTTGTTTTATACTACAAGCCCTGTAATTTACATAGTTTCTGATTATTTTAATTATTCGTCTTTAAATTATTTCAGGAAGGTAATAAAAGTGAACTTTTATTTATTATCTGACAGCCTCTGACAGTGTAGGTTTCAGTAGAAAAACAGAAGCTGTTGTATGTATGCATAAACACCCCATATTCAGCAAAAGCGCACTCTATACATAATTTAAATTTGTTTTCTTTGTGCCCAGAGTGCCTAGAGTTTTGCACAAGGCTTGTGGGTTGTGGGGTGGTTTTTGTTTGTTTCTTTGTTGTTTGTTGATGTTTTGTGGAGTACTTTTAGTAATGCCATTTAAAATTTAGCTTTGGTCCTGCAGGTCTGAGAGACCTTCAGCTCTGCTAATCCTTACCTGATGCAAGAGTTTCATCACATAAAATTTGATTATCTAGGGCCCCCATTTGAGGAGGTGGGAATGGGTGATGGGAGCTGTGCTGGCTGGGAACAGACAGGAGCAGATGTGTCTGGGGCAGACCTGGGGTGCTTTGGTGACACTTCTGGGTGAGAATGAGTGGACAAGCCTTTTACTGAGTCTGTAAGAGGAAAGAAAGGCTTTGGTCTGAAGCACTCTAAGTGGGACATTTTTGTCAGCACAAAAGGTACTTCACTGTTAGAAGCTAAAGGAATGAAACTGGTAACTTATCACTGAAAAAAATACACCCTCAATTTATGAGCTCAATCAGCAGAGATGGTGTGGCAGTGTAATCAAGAGATGTAGGGCAATGCAAACATGAAGGAAGTAACCATCTGTTTTCCTCTAGGCTTTAACAGACCTTATATTTTATTTCCATTTTGAAGAGTTGTATTTATGGTTCATTTGTCTCCTCCCCTTTCTCCTCTCGGCTTATGCCTGTGATCAAGAGTTAGTGCACTTATCAGGCAAGGTTTCTGGTAATGTTTTGGTTTATAGCCTCAACCTTTCCATGAGCAAACATTCTCAGCAACCTTTAGCCTCTCTCTTTTCCTGAGTTTTGCTGCTGCTAGTTTTTCACCTTGAAGTGCCACCTAGTACACTGGAGGCACGGGCAGAGGTGAAGGAAGCCAGGGAAGGGGATAGGGAAGTGCGGGAAGAGAAGGATTGCACAGCCTGTCTTTGAATCTACAGAGTGGAAATCTTTCTTTCTATCCAGGAACAAAATCAATGTAGAGTATCTGGAAGAAAGATAGAAGACAAAAAGAAATGGGATAGCACACACAGTGGGTCTGAACTGAGCAATGATGAAGCAACTGGTATTGGTGCTGGCCATTTGGCCTTTGTTTTCCTCACTGCAGCTGCTGAATCAAGTGGGTTCAAATCGGTGTAGCAACAACAGTTATGCGATCAATGTGATGCTCATGAACTACTCGGATTTCCCATCAAGTACTGATAGTTTGAAGTTAGCTGTGAAGCAAGCCTTGGAAAGGGTACAAAAGGAATTCCAGATGACAGGTAAGCCAATGGGTGTTGGTTACCCCTCTCTTCATGTGATTTCTTGTCACACTTTGTGTCACAGTTTTATACTTATCTGACCTTTAGCAAGGTGTTTCTCAGACAGGCTCCTTTCTTGCCCATCTTTTGTAGATCTTATGGAAATAGTTACCTCTTTGTATAAACAGAAGAAGGCAGAACTATATATGTTTTCATGGTGTTTGGGCAGACTCTTCCTGCATGCGTCTCTGGAGATGTTCAGCTGGGTTTGGTAACATGGAAGTTACTGAACTAGATCAGACAGGACCAGTGATCCATCTAGTGCAGTAATTAGGTTGCCCTTGCTTCCTTTCCTGACTGGTTTAGCCTCTACTTTCTGAAAATAATTTTCCTCTTGACCCTATCTGTTGATCACGTCATGACTGAAGAATCTGCAGCCCATATTTTCCTTCATTTTGAATCACATTGCTTTTATTTATTTTGATATCTTACCTCTTCTTTCAACATCATCCATCTATTGTCACTCTATAATATCATGGAAAAAGAGATTCCAAGGAAATAATTAAATAAATATTATCTATTCCCTATCTGCTCTCTAGTTTAAGGGTTTTGTCCAATTTTATTGGAAAGTGGTCTCTTCAGTTTCTTTTTACAGAGCCTTAAAAAATTTGTCTAGTCATGGCCAAGACTAGAAGTACTTTTTACTGGAAGTACTAAGACTCAACAGAAGTCAGCAGTCCACATTGGAGTGGACTTCACAATCACATCCATGGCTGTGGGGGTTAGGTTGTAGGTAGACTTTGTAGAAGCAGGGAGACCTCATAGTGTAAGACTGCTCAGACCTGTGTCAGAAGGAGAGGGATAATAGTATATTAGTGGTTACCTGCAATTCATGATGCTGTTGGTTTTTACATTTGTGTTACAGGAGAAAATGTTACAGTGGATGCCGTCTTCCACCCCTTTACTTCATCACTCTATGTCTCACAAGGCTGCCGTACTAGCACCTGTGAAGGTGTGGAGCTCATCAAAACCATTTATGTGAGTAGCAGACTTCTTTCCTTCTGCCTGGGTGTGCATGTGTGTCTCTGTCTTTCCTTGTTAACCTTTAATCCTGCTATTCTATTTCAAAGAAATTTGACAGGGAAGTGAAGTTTTCAAAGAGAAGATGTTCCTGTATGTTTTGTGAAAAGAAGTAGGCAAATACTGGAGAAAGATTCTATGAATGCTTCCCAGAGACTGCCTTCAGCTTCTGGCTCCTTTTCCTATGCTTAAGAAGTTGTCCTCTTTTTTATATCTGCACAACTCTTCATGTGGTCAGAGAGACAAAAAGATCCATTAAAAAGACCCCAAATAATAATTAATTAAAAAACCCAAACCAACAACTCGAATACTCAAAACAGCCTAAGTAGAGCAAAAAGATCCATTTCCAACTGGATCGGATCCTGATCTGGTTCACCATCAGTTTACACAATACACAGAAGAGAGAGCTGTGGTGAGGATGGGGACATGTGGGCAGAGAAATCGTTAGGCTGGCATTGTTACAAATGAAATGCTTATGGAACTATGCCCAAAGGGCAAAGATGAAATTCTTGCTTCTCACTAGAAATCACAGAAGTCATGTGAGAGAAACTAAATGAGTACTTCAATATGAGGAAAAGCTTCAGTTAAAATCTGTGCATTACAAGAAGCCATGCTTCTGAAGATTTTCACATCTCTGAGTTAAACTTGGTCAATCCAATGAAAATTTTCAATTCTACTGATCTATGACCATGCTCTAGTCTTTGTGAAGAAATTATCCCTCATGACACACAAAGATACAGGTCAGGCCTCATTTGATAGTCATGGAAGGATTTTAAAAAATACTAGTTTCATATGCACTTAACTAATAACTTTTCTGATACAGAGGACCTTGTAATACCAACCACCCTGTCTTCTGCAAATGCAAACTCTTCTGGGGTGTGTAATTTCAAATGTGCAACTATAACAGTATTTTAATCCTTACTTGCTGTCTGTGTCTTAACAAATGTCATAATTTATCTTTTTTTTTTGGCTTTCTGTGATTTTTTCCTCCTCCCCTTTATGTTTGCTCTTTTAAAGTTTCTATAGCTCCTTTCCTACTCTTCTCTTGCTTTTGCTAGGTAAATTCTGTGACTCCCCATATGCTACAATTTTCTTCATTCTCCCATCTACCTCTCTCTGCCAGTCTTCTGCTTTATCCCAAATGACCCTTTTTGATCCCTTGCAGGATTCTGGCAAACTTGGCTGTGCCGTCATAGGACCTGCTTGCACTTATGCCACCTACCAAATGGTCTCGTAAGTACCAATTCTTCCCCTTTATATTGTGGTGTTAATGATGTCAGCTGCCGAATGAAGTTGTTTTGTGAACAACAAACCTGCAGAGACATTAGTGTTTAGAGTACATCAGATACCCCGAGGTCTACAGTAAAGGCAGTAGGACTTTTATGCGTAGCCGCTCTGTTTGGTTGGTGGAAGAAAATCACCTTCCAAAGCCCATGGATACAATCCCAGTTTTGATAGGGAAACTTCTAATTCCTGACAGTAAGTTGAATTGAGGAGTAGCTGGAGAGCAGCCCTGCAGAAAGGGATCTGGGGGTGCTGGTTGGCAGCTTGACACGAATCAGGAGTGTGCCCAGGCAGCACAGAGGGCAAACCCTTCCCTGGGGTGCATAACAGCATCACCAGCTGTCAGGAGAGGTGATTATCCAGCTGTACTCAGTGGTGTTGTGGCCTCACCTTGAGCACTGTGTGTAGTTCTGAGCCCCACAGTTTCAGAAAGATGTGAAGGTCCTTGAATGCTTACAAAACTGGTGAAAGAGCTGGAAGGCATGTCCTGTGAGGAGCTGAGGGCACTGGTTTGTCTTATTTGGAGAAAAGGAGGCTGAAGGGAAACCTTGTTGCTTTCTACAGCTTCCTGAGAAGGGCAAATGTAGAGGGAGGTGCTGATCTTTTCTTCCTGGGATTCAGCAACAGGACAAGTGGGAATGATTCAAAGCTGTGTTTGTATGTTGAACATTAGGAAGCATGCTTTTAATGAGAGCATGGCCAAACACTGGAACAGGCTACCTAGAGAGATTAATTGTACCTTAAGCTTGTTCATGTTGAAGAGGCATTTAGACAATGCAGTTAGTAAGTGGTCTAGTGGAAGGTGTCCCTGTCCATGGCATGGGGTTTGGAACTAATGATCTTTAAGGACTCTTCCAACCCAAACCAGTCTGTGTTTCTATGAATAACATGCTTTTGGTCAGTCCTGAAGTAGTCTAGACTGTATGATTTTTGTAGGTCCCTTTTAACTGAAATAATCTATTGTCTTCTATTCTAAGTCTGTCAGAAAAAAAACCCAAACAAACCTGTTTAATTAGTGAAATACTCTCCCTGTCATTTATTACATCATCTATGTCTGTTTCTGTTGCAATAAGTAAAAACCCTGTAACTTGGTAAGTGGACTTTACCTGGAAAATAAAATTTTGTGACAATAATGCCAACAACTCTTATGGCCATGGCTTTTGCAGGCAAAATTCCCTGTTATAAAAAAGCATCAAACAAGAACAAAAATATTTTGCATTTAGTCAGATAACATTGCAGCATCCAGGAATATATTTTTGTTCTTAAAAGCTTACTGTCCCTGTGTTTAAAATGATCTTTGTTTTACAAATTCCTTGTCGGCAGAAGGTTGCCTTAATTTTTTCTCCCTGACTGTTGTATAGCTCCTAAAATAAACCTTTGTGAAATGAAGATTTTTCCTTTGAATTGTAGGAGTGAAGCTTTTTTCATGGCAAAAAGCTGTCACCCTGCAGCACTGTCCCAATAGGAGAATAAATCCATCCCATGGTAATGGCAGCCAGGGAGCCTGTCATGAGCCTTTGCACTTTTTTCAGCCACAGCCCTTGGGGCTGAAATGGTGTGTGGTACCCAAAAGGTCAGGGGTAAGTGGGGACAGTGCGAGAAGCTGTCTAGAGCAGTTCCACAGGCATTTTTGGTACCAATACAGACTTGAAATCTGCTTGTGTTCTTGAGGAGCCTTCTGGTTCAGGTCCAAATTGTGTTAAACTAACTCAGGGCACAAGAGGAGAGGGAGGTGAGGATGGAAATCAGGTAGCTGCCCTGGTGCAACAGCAATCTGTTCAGACTTGTCCTCTTATCTCTTCCTTCAGACTTGAAACAATACTGAGCCTGCCTCTGATCTCTGTAGGGAGTTTTGGACTGTCCTGTGACTACAAAGTAAACCTAACGCGTCTTCTGACCCCAGCCAGGAAACTGAACCAATTCTTCTATTATTTTTGGAGACATTCTGGTCTGCCATTCAAAACCACAACCTGGGAATCTGTCTACATTTACAAGAGAACTGATACCTCAGAGCCATGCCTCTGGTAAGATCTGGATCCACCTCTGACCCAGCTGTTGATACATGATCACCCTCAGACATGGTTTCTGCAAAATGTTATTTCAGTCCTATACTTCGGGAGGTGTCTTACTGCTACCAAGAAATGAGAGAAAGAAAAGATGAATTGTAGCTTTTGGCTGTAGCACTTACTTGAATGTTTCTCTCAGTCTATTTTAAATATTTGCAAGCCTTTGCTTTTCATTTGGACAACATAGTTGTCTGTGATGAAAATACTTGTTTTTAGCATCCTTAATAAAACTTCATATTAATATATAAATTCTTCCATAGGTGCCTTTTTAGGTTAGGGATCTTACTAAGCTCTTAAAGTGTTTTCCTACATTAATGGATTCAATTTGTAGGCACTATTTCCAAAATTCAAACTGTATCTTTCTTCAAACAAATTTACCCCGGTGATTGCAGAGTTTAAGCTATACTCTCACCAGTTTGGAGCAAAGGAGATAGGATTCATTTTGTGACCTGAAACATCAGGCTGTGCTTGATTCTCAGAAATGCTGGGTTTTCTACTTGTCTTGGCTGCTTTTAGACAATAGACTCTTTAATATACCAGTATTTATAATAACTTTTTCTGTTATTGAGTCTTATTTAACTTTCAGCTCATGTGAGTGTTTCTATGCTCCTTTGATTTTTTTTCCCATTTTGGGATATAGAAAGCCGGTTAATTAAAAAAAAAAAAAGTCTAATTTCTCTTACTAATTTAATAAATGTAGCTGAAAGGTAACAACTATATAACTATTATATATATTTCTAATTCATAACCTGAGGGACTTGCAGAATTCTAAGCAAAATGTACTGTGTTTGCTTCAGATTGATAGAAGCATATATTTATTTATATATGTTTATTTTGGATACAGAATGAAAAGGTTAATAGTTTTTTTTTCCTGAATTGAGAGAATTGAGAAACTTAAAACCTGGTCTCCATTTAATTCTTTTGTAGGTATCTATGGACTTACATTTTTCCTTCTTTCTTTCTTAGTATAGATAGTAACTTGATCACATGATGTAATTGCTATGATTACCTCTCTTTGATGTTTCAAAATATCAGTGTACTTCACTCATCTCTTACTACAATCTCTACATCTCTGTGTTTGCAGCTGAAATTGCTAATTCACTACACACTTTTTAGCTAAATCCCTTTAATTCTGCAGGTTTCATACCTTTCAGTGAAATAGTTGCATGAAAATTATTTCTGAACTTTTCAAGTGTTTATTTCACTTTTTTTAATGCCTCTGACCAGGACCTTCTTTATGACTTCAGAATTATTCAAGCCCCTTTATTGTTGAATTAACAACAAAAAAATTAATTTTGTATCTCTGCCCACTTTTTATCCTAATTTAATTGTAACAATGCATCTCATCCTGCCTTAATAGAAACTGTCAGCGTGAAGGTTTTTGAAGTGCAATTTAAAAAGATTGATTTTTCTCACAAGTATTACTTCATGAGCTAATTGTTTTTCCCATATATATAAAAATAAGTGAATGCCCACACTGATAGCAAAATCAGGTTATGTTTCAACTATGCGTATGTTTCTGTAAATAAATGGTTAATAGTTCTGTTCCTAAAGGAAAAAAAAACAGAAATAAAGGAAGCAAAAGGTATTTAGTAGCTCATAGGACTGAGTGCTGGTAGATCAAAGGTTATGTAGTTTGAAAACAAAGAGAGTTCTTTTGGTTATTCCTCTGCATTAACTTAATTTCAGATAGAATATCTCTTCTCAGAAATAACATATTGAAGCAAGAGTAGAAGAAGGAGCTCACTGTTTTTCCTCAATCTTTTAGCAAATTTTACTTGCATGATTTATTTGCTGAGCTCATTTTTCCCTTCAAGTTTTAACTGATTCTGCATGCGTTTTTTGTTGCTGATTTTCTTTCTTTACTTCTCTCACACTCAGGGTACATGTGTAGTTTTTATCTTAGTTCTTTCTGTAGTTCCTGTTTAGTTCTTTGAACCTTCACATGCACCTTCTTACTTTACTGCTGATGTCTTAAATAGCAGAGCTTAATGGCTCTGCCTCCCTGTTAGTCTCACTTCCTGCAATTTCCTCATATCCTTGATTATTTTTTTTTTAATTGTTAATCTGTTATTACATCATTGCATTTTCCAAATCTGTCCTTTGTACAACCATGCTCAAATAGCTCTGGTTGACTTTCCAAGCATTTCTGCACCTTTCATGCCATGTATTGATTCTTTCACTTTTATTGCTGCAGAAGAGGTTTCATACCAGCTTATAAACACTCTTATGTACTCTGAACAGCCTATCTTGCACTATGGTTGATTTAGGAAAATGTGAAGAGTTAGCAATTTCCTGACAATATTTTTGTTCCTGTATGCCAGGTACATGAATGCGTTAGATGCTGGAATCACAGAGTTCTCTGAAAAACTCAAGTTCAAGGACATTTTAAGAACACCGGAACTGCTTAGAAAAACTGTGCAAAGTCCAAACCGGAAAAGCAACGGTAAGGAGGGGTTGAGGCTGCACTGGCCCTGCAAGTGAGTTGCTTTTCCAAGGAAGTCAAACACACCCCTTAGTTAGGTTATAGGGAAAGCCTTTCACCAGAAATGGAAAGTGGAAACAAAGATATACCATTTTACATGGATGTAAAGATGAAATGACACAAAGTTCCTAGATTCCTCTCTTCATCCTCATAAAATATGGGGGAATATCCTGGTTCCAGAGAGCTTTTGGGGTAAATTTTCCTATTTAGGCACAAGCTCTTTTTTGTGAGATTCAGAAATCCAGGGATCACAGTTTCTCTAAGAAGGGCTTTAAATACTACAAGAATATAGATACTGCAAGCTCTCTATCATTCATGTGTTTGCAGTCCTGATATATTTATGGACCTCATTTTGCCATAAAGGGGCACTTCTGGAAATGATTCATCTAAACTAGAAAAATGAATGAATGAATAAATACCTCATACCAGGTGCTCCTAAGACTAAGCACCTGGCATCAGCAGGCCAAGTGAATGTGAGAGTAAGCAAGCTAATGAAACCATTATATGAAGGCAATTTAACCTAGAAATGTTCATATTGAGTTGATGTTATGGTACCACAACTCATAATGCTTATTTGAGTAAGATAATGGTAGTGCTGTGGTGCAATCAGACAGAAAATGGTGCAGGTGTTGAAGCACCTTTTACCACTTCCCCTCAGATATCCTAGTTTTACTGCAGAGAGGCTGGAGCTCTGTGTCTGGGCCCCAGTACAGCACAGATAATGTGCCTTAGTCCAGAGCTGCTCTACTGCTTGCTACTCAAACATGGGGGAGCAGCCAAACATCCTCTTCTTGTCTGTAATCTCACCAATCTGTATCCATTTTTTCCCATTCTGTAGTGATCATCATGTGTGGCTCTCCAGAGGATGTCAGAACAGACCTAGGGATGGAGAAGGTGGATAATGACATCGTTATCATCCTGATAGATCTCTTCAAGTAAAGTATCACCTTTGATGGATAGAAACAGATAATGGAAATAGTCTGAGTGGAACTGTTTTGTTGAAGAAATGTTCTTTCACAAAATGTTTTATATTGCCATCTGTCCTCATGTCTTGCCATTTATGCAACATGCATAGAGTTTAATTCATGGCACGTCCTCTACAAAATCCCTTTTGGTTCATATAATATTTTTCTAAGGCACAGACAGAGCAAGTAGGTTTAATGTTGTCCTGTGAGCTCCTTGATGCAGGAAACCATGAAAGAAGCACAGAGTCCAAAGTCAGAAGAGTCATGAGATATGGTTCATTTGAGATACGGTACATTTTTCATACACTCTGCCCAACCAAACAATTATGTAAATAGGACTTAAAGTACATTTTTATAGACTCCATTTATCCAGTTTTTAAATTATTTATGTGATACAAGGGTTCTCCCGGTTTATAACTCTTGCACTTTATAACCACCTCTTCAACATCTTTATAACCACAGAAACATAAATTCTCAGAGAAATTTCTTAGTATACAACCAAAGTTTTCTATTATTTAATTTCTTCTTAATATTGCTAATGACAAAACTCTTTATAGAAGGTGTCTGACATAAATTGGCCTTACTGATGGTTTCCTCAAAAGCCTTGGCTGTATACAAGGAGTGAGAGCTGATCTCTGTCTCTAAACCTAAGTGACACAGCAAAGATTACACCTGTACAGCTAAGTGTAGATACCTAAACCAGGTGTTTTTTGGGTATAGCCCCGGTTGCCATAGCAAGTCACAGTCTGTTAGAAAGTTATTGCCTGGCACAGTGCTGGTGGGATGGATGGATGGATGGATGGATGATCGCAAGGCAAATGTGCGTGCCCATGTCTTGATTTTACTCACTTCACTCTTGGTGTAGCAAAAAGATTCTATGAACTTCTAGGGCTGGTGGGGCTTCCCAGCTCTTGTGTCTAAAGCTGACCATAACAGGTCAGTTCTGAAAAACTGTGGGTTAATGACTTCAGAGATTTAACCTTTGGTTCCAGACTGGATCCTGTTCAGGTTTTAACAGGATCTTCTCTATTCTGTATGCTTTCAGGTTCACCATATCTATTTTTTTTTATTTAAGTGCTTCTAAGAGCTTTCAGCATTCCACAATTTTATCCAGGCACTAGGAATCCCCATTTGCTATTCCTGAGGCAACTGGCCTCAACTTCTGATTCTTTGCAAATGCTCAATGGGAACTGTGTATGTGAGTGTTTTAACACTGGTGTTGTAGGTATGATTGTTGCATTACAATAGGTGAGGATGATTAGGGGATTTTTTGCTGTGATATGCATTCTTCTGATATAGCCAGCTGCCTCAGACTGCTTTATATGCTGCCCTTCTTAAACTTTCTATAGACCTTTGTTTTGCTAAGTATCTCACATCACATTATTCTTCTTAAAAAAACCCAAAATACAGACAGATGTATTAGATGAAAACTCAAGCTGTAGGAGGGAGAGTAGGCAAAGTCCCGTGCTTCTCCAGGAATGAAGTGCCTCTGAAAAAGTGATAGATTTGAATTTTCGTCAGCTCTGAGCTGTCTGATGAGCAGGACACAAACACAGTCTTTAAGCCTCCCTAAAGAGAGGTGGGATGGTGGAGGATTATCCAGTCTGGTGGAGTTTAATGAGGTTTCCTTTTCAATTGGCTAGTTCAGTCCAAGCCTGGATGAAAAACATCTTGAAATTCTTTAGGGTGAAAAGTGCATTGTAAAAGTCAGAAGATTCAGGGAAAGGCAGGGACAGGGCTCTGGTGTCAGAATCCAATCAGATGGTGATGGAGTGGAGCTTATAGTCTCCAAAAATCTTAATACAGTATTGACTGTACTGTACAGTCAGTACTGACTGACAAAATAAAAAGATGATTAACCATTAATAATGAGAGAAGGCTCATACAATTATTTTCTATTAGTCTAGCCATAGCAATGACAGATGCTGCCAGTTGACACTAATATCTATTACTAAATTCTTCTTTAACATGTGAATCTGGTGGTGGCCAGTCTGTGAAGCACTTCCAGATGGCCTGTCAGGGTGATGAAACTAAAGATACCTGAAAAACTACAACATCTTCTGCTTCTTTTAGCAGAGTTTTCAAGTTAACACGGTTTCCTCTGATTTTCCTGTCTCACTGAATTAAACAAATGAATCAATAATCTGCTCTCCACACCTCTGTGATTGTTTTATTCCCTCCTGTTAAATGCTTTTAGTGCAACTCCTGCTGTGCTCAATTTGAGCAGGAAATATCAAAATTAAAGGAACAAGCAAAAAGAGTGCAGAAGAGCTCAGAAACAGGCACTGTAACATGATGAAACTATGATTGCTGTATTGTGAATTCCAAGGAGAAACTGAGTTTTAATAAATATAAACTCTGCTTGAAAAAAAAAAAAAGGGGCAATAAACAGGACAGAAAGCAAACAGTCACAATAATAACAGTAGTTCACAACAACCTTTGATTGTCAGATTGTCAGGTCTCCTTGATATTATCTTCTAATATATTTAGGTACAAAAGCTGTCATCAGGGAATGAATGATATAAAGAATTGTGTGCATGATGAAATTTTATTTTTAGAACTACTGTTTTAACCTCTTATTTAAGAGTGCTGTTGAGAATTCTGTCGTGGATACCATTGACCCTGTTGTTCAGTGTTCATGGGACACTTGTGCTTTGCTTTGCAGTAACACGTACTTCAAGAAGAACATCTCAGCTGATTACATGCACCACGTACTTGTCCTGACTCTGCCACCAACTAATTACAGCTACAATACTGTAATTAGAGACTACATAGAGATGGAGGACAACAGCCTGGTAAGAGTGCTATTTTACATCTGATTATTGCATTCAGTTCATTCCCGTTCATGTATGAAGAAATGAAAACTAAAAATGCAAATCATCTCATTAAAAATGTAATCATCTCCTGTCATGCTTCTAAGCTGATATTTCCTTCTATTATTGCAGGATGGCATTTTGCCCTGATGTAATGATGCCAAAATACAGTATCATAAGGCAAATCTGCAAGCTGTCATATTCCTGCTTTGTGAAGTTCAACTCAAACTTTTAATTTGTTCTGCACATGTCGTATTCACAGGGCGTGAGGGAGACTTATAGGCACATGATTTTTTCACTCCACATCTGAGTGACAGAAAATCTTATATGAAGCTGCAAGGCATCACTCAAGGAAGATCTATACATGTAATTGAGATGTGAGCATGGAAAGTTCAGAACTAATAATTGTTGACTAACTTTTCTGTGCAGATATGTCTAAGAGATGACAACCATTGCAGTTTCTTTCAAGTGGCTTTCCGGATAAGCTTCAAAAACAAGAACCATTTTTTTCCATAGGAAATAAGTATTTTTTTCTTTATTTCCTGAAAAGGAGAACCTATGAAAATGTAGTATTTGTTTAGTGAAATTGATACTCCTGCTGTCTGCCCAGGAACCAGGTCCTTCATGTAGAGTTCCTTCCAGGATTTGTGGCTTTGAGCTTCAGCTCCCCAGCAGGCAGCCTGAAGCTTCTGGCTGTATTTACAGGGCTTCTAGATCCCCTAGCCTGGGCTTAATGCTTTTTGAGTGCCAGTTCTATGGCAGGCTGCTGGAAATTCTGGCACAGCTCCTTGCCCCTGAGCTTTGGCCTCTAGGAAGCCCAAACTTGATGGCACCACACTGAATTATCTGCACAGAAACTCTAATCCAAAGCTGGGGTCTTTGGGACACACTGAGCAAAGCAGAACTGCGAAGAGCCTACTGGTGAATCCTTTGCACCAGGATTGGCATGCCAGACCTTTACATTGGCCTCTTAAATTTTCAGCACCTTTCTGTCTTCATACATCAAAAATATATTTTGTTTACCTTTCTTTTTCAAAATGAGAACACTCGTGTGGCATTGGCCATCTACTCACTCCCTATTCAGCAGATTCTGATCTTCCATGCTGGAGTTTCTGCCAAATGAAGCAAATCAAAGTTATTATAGCTTTATGGCAGAAACATGAATTCTCAAACAGCCATTTTTTATTTTCTTTTGTTTTAGATGGAAGATGACTTTCTTGCTGGCTATTTTAATGCAGTGTTGCTGTTTGGACATAGTCTCAAGAAATTTGTTGTCTCCCAGAGCCCAGTGTCACCTTTCAGTTTAATCACTGAATTCCGAAATACCACTTTTGAAGGTAAAAAGAAAGTACTGTCCTGTGCAGGGTTCACTAAATTGATGAGGGGAAAGAAGTTTGATTTTAAACACTCTTAGGGTAAGTCAGTTCTACACTAAACAAGTCCAAGCCTTTCAGTGAATTTTATTCTCAGACTTTTTTTTTAATATAATTTTTAAAAGGATGTTAGCTTCAGTATTTGATGTTCAAAATGACTCTGAAGTCACCTGGCTGAGCTTTAATGAAGTAGTTTTAACCTTTTCCAGTTTACAAAACTGTGTAGGCCTGGGTACCTGCTGTGTGAGTGTAGGCCAGTTGACAGTGGGTTGGCTCTTCTTACTCAACTTGTTCCTCTCACGGGTTGTCTAGCAATGGTGAGCTTTTGTTTTGTAGGCCATGGGCTTAAAGTCACAGAATTCAATCATTAGGAGAAGACAGAAGCAAAACTAACACGAAGAAGTGAAAACATTATCTCTCTGGCAGTACAATCCCAGTTGTTGCTTCACATCAAAGATCTGTACCAAAATGATGACTGAGAGTTTTGTGTATATGTTCCACCTATGTTCAGAAAATGCATGTGTAGAAGTTTCCTAGATTTTCCTAACATAAGAAAGGTTGCAGGCTTATTTTTGCTTTAGCTGTGGTATCCAATACCTAGAAAAATAGAATTAACTAACTTCTCCTGGAGACAGCAAACCTTTCTGAATATCAGTACTCATCTCTTCATTTTAAGTTTGAAAGTTAAGTTTCACAAACATTTTTACTCATCCAAAATACAGCACTGTAATGCCTGTTGTAATTTATAGGTTTAGTTAAAAAAAAAAAAATCCTAAAAGTGATAGGTGTTGAATCACCTTCATTTTTTTCTTGTGATGGAGTCTGGTACAGTAGGGATTTCATACAATAATTATTTTGATATTAAAAAGGTGGACCATAAAAAAGTTAGCATCAGTTTTTGAGGTGAAAAGGGAGAAGGTAATTGCTGAACTAAAATAATGCTGATACTGAACTTAGGAGAAATAAAACAATTCATCATCAACAGCAGCAAAAGGACAATCTGAAGCTGATCAAAAAATCGTCCTCTAACAAAAAGGGAAAAATGAAGGTGAGATTTCCAGGAGTGGTGGATATTGGCTAAGCTTGTGCTCATGTTGAGGCAACTGACTTCATGGGAGCAAAATCAAGCTGTGCTGAGGGATTTGGGAAGTTCCACCTCAAAATCCTTGCAATGTGCTACACAGGCAGTTTCTTATTTTGCCCATTTGCTGACATAAAGTGAGAGGAAGCTAAAGGCAAAAAGAACATAGTTAAAACATTATTATTAGAGCTTTCAAAAGAGTAAAGGGAATGAAAATATCCTTGTATTTTCTTTATTGCTGATAGATTCAAACTGCAGGTGGAAACAGACTATTTTGCTTCTCACTTCCAAAATGGTTTCTTCAAGGGAGGTGACTGACATTCTTGGTTATGCTGAAGAAATCTGACAATATATTTTCCTGTAGCTAGAGGGAGACTTTCCTCTTCAATGCTGTCAGTTCAACAGATTTTATTGCATTTTGTAAAGAAAGTGTAGTGTGGTATTAAAAGAGAAGTAGCACCACACTGAGCTGATATGTATCTAGCACATACATGAAGAAGAAAAGTATCCTAAGTATCCTTTATTCATAAGAAATCCTTTTATTTATCCCATCCTTCCTGCTCCTTATTTGTGCTTCTGAAAATGACTAATTCCTTGTGTCTGCAGGTGTAGTGGGTCCTGTGACTCTAGATGAATTTGGAGACATTGATACCAATCTGACTGTGCTGTACACATCACAGACTGCAAATTATGTATGTATGTCCAGGGTGCAACTGTTTGACTTTATATATGAAAGGAAAAACAAAATGCCTTGTACTATTGCATAAGAATGATGAAAATAATTACAGCAGGAGTGGTGGAGTGCCAAGGCATGCTGTGCATGCCAGAAGGGGGTCATGTGAGGTGTGCTGGAGACTGACAGGATTGATGTAATCTGGTGATTCACTAAGTGAAGTGCAGCTGGTATTTTGTGGGATTGGTAAATTTTCAGAGAGAAGGGAGGAATGAGAAAGAATATGGAAGCCAAACATATGGCTACACTGAGAAATGCACCACTGTAGCAGGAAAGTTAATTTGAGTTTGGGCAATACATTTATTGAGGGTAGTCTGAAGCAAGGGACAAAAGAGGGAGAACACAGTTGCTGACTGCATTTCTTCCCTCTTCCATACTGTAGTTCAAACCTCTTCTGTATTTCAACACTCAAAGCAATGAGACATACGAGGCGACTAACAGTCCTGATTTTATCTGGAAGAACCACAGGCTGCCCAGTGATACTCCAGGCACTGGTGAGACACCCATTAAACCTACCACCTACCTCTTTGAAGACAAGTCACATAGTCCTGAGATCTACCTGCTGTATGATCCAGCATGCTTTCAGCTGGGTGCAGAACAGCATCTTTCTTTCTCCTGCCTCATCGCCCCATGTTCTCTGCCTCCAGTCCAGTTCAAAACCTTTATTTCTGTTTAGGTGCTGATACTAAGTCTCTTGAAAACTGGATCCTGTACCAGTGATTATGGGAAATACCATGGGGTATTTCACAGAAAGTCACCCCCAAACAAATAATCTTCACTATAAGGTGGTAGTGATGTGAACTGCTTGGAAGACTGTTCGGGAAAGGCAGCAGAATTAAGGTTATGATGAGTTATCTGACTCTGCATTTCTGTTATCTGATGGAGCATCTGATGGAGCATGAAGCATGTATCTGCTTGCCCCTTTATCCTTGTTGCAGGGAGCTGGGGAGAGGACACAGCACTGTGCAGATTCAGGGCGCTCTGAGAAGAGCTGACTCTGAAGAAAGACCATGGGAAACTAGGTTATGGCTCTATTTACACCCAAACTTTAAATCTAAAATCTCAGAAATTACCACCTTTTGAGTTTTTGGTGATTCCTAGATAGAATGGAGATTCCTAGATAGAATGGATGAAGTCCCTTGTTTTTCAGCATAGGAGAGTACAGCCTTGTCAGTCTGATCAGCCTGAGATTGTTTCCCCCTTTAAGACTGCTGCCACATGGTAATTGGCAATGGAAGGGTATATGCTTCCGGGTATGATATGCAGAATAAAAATTATTGCAGTGGCAGTAATCACAAGGATTAGTGCACAGTGAGTTAGTGTTCACCTGAGTCATTTCATCAGTGAAAATCCAGTGATGTTGCTGTTAAAAGTTTCTGCGAAAGGCTTCCCATTAATTTACTGTACTTTGCCTCCATTAGGGAATAGGCAAATCATAACTGGAGAGACAAACACCTTCTGCTAGCTAAGAGTCCATGCACAGTAAGGTGGTAAAATGGGTTTAAACATTTTTATTCCTTAGTAAAGTAAATCAGACGCCCTCAAATTTGGCCTTATCCTTCATAAGAGAGTAGTGGTTCATTGTGAGAGACTCATGGGAGCTACCAGGAAGAGGCAGCAGCTTTGATAAGAATCCAGAAAATTTTTCTACTCCCTCTAAGAGTAGAGGGATTTCAGTGGAGTTTTGATTTCTCAACTCTGGTCAAATCTCTGGTTTCTCTTGGTGTGACCATGACTGCTGTCTGTGCACACGTCAGCCACAGGGTCTCCCTGTACCAGCTCCATGAGCTCTGTGCTTTCTGGCTCCTGCCTTCTTGATGTTGCTTCAGTACCATTCTCATCCATTCCTTGGGCCCCATAACATGCCATATTGTCAGTGGATCTGAAATATCATTCAAATATTCCCTTTGGTATGTCCTTGTTTGAAGCTGCTGTACAAGGGGGAAAAAAAGAGAATTGCAGAAAGCCGGCGTGTACAAATATCAGTAGCTTAACATCTAGTGTTTAACTGAAGTCTGACACTGTGGCCAAGCCATACTAAACTAAACTGCCTCCCAAAGGCACTTGATTATTTTGTTCTCACTTTTTTTTTTTTTTAAAGAAACCAACTTCCTTCTATGTGATTGTAAATAAATATATCCCCCCCCAAAAAAAGTCAAAGTTTAAGTAATCACTGTGCCTTGCTATAGCCAGTCAAAACTTTCCAATCTGGAATATCTTTTCATTCAGGTAGGTGAACAGTGCAGACCACCAGAGCCTTGCTCCTTCCTAAGCTGTAACTGAGAACAGCTGACCCAGTTCTGTTGCCTACCTTCCTCATAGTATTCCATGAAGAAAACGGGGCTTCATCCATATTTTCCCCTTATTCAGAAAGTTTTAACCCTCATTCTAAACATGGATAAGATCATTCTCCAATACAACAAACGTTTATGGTTCCAGAGGACCAGTTAATAGGTAATGCACTCTCTCTCTGCCTGTTGTAAGACTAAGAGCCAGGAGGTGGTAGCAGAACCTCAGGAAAGGGAAAATATGGTCCCACAGCACTTCCATAGGAAACTATAATCTGTTTATTGAAACTTCATGCTATAATTCACAAACTTGAAGTTTCAGACAATTTTAATGCAAAATGTCTTTTCCCATTGTTATTTATCTCTCATTTGATAGTGGTGACTTAACTTGTGGAGGAAAATGATAGTACTGGTGGTTTTCATCAGAGAGCATCAGACTAATGCTAAATTACTTAGGCTGATGAACATACTGAAAGAAGGTGGGGAGATGTGATACCCAGAACAAGAAAAATCAAAGCAGAAATCTGGGTCCAAAATCCAGAGGAGTTGATAAACTTAATCCTATGTCAGATCCAGGCACAAAAATTGGTATGTTGAAAATCCTTCCTCAATTGCTACTTGCTTCTGAAGGTAGCTAGTGTGTATAAATTTGATTTTTATTTATTTACTAATTTTTGCATTTGATCATTTTTTCTGTGTGCCTTCATTTCTGTTTCTGGTCACAGACAGAAGTATATTAGCCTCAGTAAGGCTGAACAATTCAGCTCTTTTACTGGCCTTAATCAACACAGCAATCTGCAAAACTGGATTCTCCTCTGCCTTTTTTGCCTGAGACACTTGCTCAGTAAAGTAGGTACACTCTAGACATGTGACCACCAGCTGAAGCTCTGTGATAATGGCCTGTTATTCTTCAAAGAAAGTTGGTGGTGGCCAGCTTTCCTTCCCAGTATCCCTGAGTTCCAAGAACAGACACGAGAGAGGCTTCAGTTTGCTTTTCCACAGTAAGACAATCAACATTAAAACCTTAGTCAGTTCCCAGCCTTGTTCATCCTGTCTGCCTGCTCAGGATTAAAGCTCTTGTGTGCTTTGTGGTTTTTGTGTCTAAGTCCTCAGATGCCCGAACAACATGATTTTCAAACTGCTTGGCTCCTGGCAGCTTCCAAGGACACTTTACTGGCTTTATGCTGCCACCAGATTAATTTCCCTCTATAGCATATTAATTTCCTACTGCAGAGTACAGTCCACACAGTAGCACCATTGCCTGTGTATCCCTACAGACTGCCCATGCCTCAGATGGGGATGTAGGACTGCACTGCTCTGGGTCATGGTCCATCCCACATTGAAATAGGCAAGTGCCATCCCAAGGCAGTGCTGGACTTTATCAAAGCCTCTCAATTTGGGTATGATCAAAAAGTGTCCTTGGTCAGCTGCTGTGGTTTGCATGTGTGTGAGGGTAATTTCTTAAATACAATATTGTTTTTCAGTATCCTCCATGAAGTTATCTTTCATTTTTTCTTTTTTGCAGGCCCACACGTCTTGACTATTGCTGTCTTTACACTCACAGGAATTGTGATTCTGGTTCTGATCATCTCTTTGCTGATTCTAAGGTACAAATCCCATTGGCTTTCTGTTTGTTTGTCCTTGAACAGTTTTCCCACTAGGGCAATGCCTTTGATCTCTCCTTGAAGAGCCATTCATTAGCTTACCTTACATACCTATGTGGTTGGCCCTTGTGTGAACTCTTCGATATATGCCAAACAGTGCTTACATCCATGGTGGTGTTATAACAGGTTAATAATCAAGGAAGAAGATGCAGCAAGGCTCAGTGTTCTAAATTCTGCTAAGAAGCTCTGATTCTACATAGAGATTCTCTACATACAGAGAAATATAAGTCTCAGACCAATCTTCAGAATTTTTCTACTTTACTACCCATCTTTCCTGGGATTCACTTATATTTCTGTAATGGTGACATAAAAATTCAATCCAGAAGGTGGTATTTCTCTTGAGACACTGTAGGAGTCAAAACACCATGAGGTTTTGGTGTTCTCATTGCATGGATCCATTCCTTCAACTCAGTCCAACACCCTGCATAAATTTTTTTCTAACAGCTTGGAATTGTAGTGTTTAAGTCCAGCTTTATCATTATGGAAAAAGCACAAATAGAAATCATTGATGCCTCCTTTTGATGGAAGAAATCCCACCACAATTCCAAAGTATAGGATTTTCTTTAGTCTTTAAAAAGTTACCTTACCCATGCATCTGTTTTCAGTCTATGTCTTTGTTATGTATCAGAGAACTTCAGAAAAAGCAAGAAAATCAAATCTTAAGAAAAATTTATTAGAAACAGATGCTATTCAGGCTCTTTTATTTTGAGTAGGCCAATCTGCCTTCCTAACTAAAAGAAGGGAAAAATCAGAGATAAAGATACACAACTCTTACACATTCAATTGTACTCAAGATGTGTAGAAGCTAATCATTGTCACATCTAAGCACTAACATATAAACAGACAGTAAAGTTTGCAATGCCTACAAAAAGTAATAAACAAAAGTATGGACTTGTAAAAGATTCTATACTTTTCCATATTTGCAGATGTATAAAATCTAAAGATTCCGTTTAGATGATTGGATTATTATTGTATACATATCATTGTGATATTCCTAAACATGAAATATAGAAGACATTCCTGAGAACTTTTTAGAATAAAACCTCCATTGTAGTATCAAAATAATAGCAAACTTCTCAAATATAATTGCTACCAAAGATTGTTCCCTAACAAGCAAAGAAGAGAAATTACTGTGAAAATCAACAAAATGCCTCATTATTTGTTCTTTATCTCCTAAGTCTCTAGCCCACTTGAAGTATTCCACAACCTGTGTAGTTCTGACTGCAGAGTAAAAATTCCAAGTCCAGAAAAACATATAACTAAATAGTCAGCCTAGTAGATTTTCATTCAGTTTGACATTTTCATAATCACCTGAACATATCATATAGCTGATACTAGTTTGAACTGCAGTGCATCCTAGTGACACGCAGACACAACTTACAAGCTAGAAGAGAGAAAAACGGCTCTTACTGCAATTGTTGGTCTTCCTTTTCTTGTGAAAATATATGCTAAAAATGTAATGAACAAGGGTGTATTTTGTTGTTAGTCAATAGTATGGGTTCTGCCATTTGGAGCATTTGCCAGCAGTCATCAGTATGTTCGGATTTTCCTGCAAACGCTCCAGTCAGTCCTGTGCGGTTTTTTAGTAGAGGAAGGACTTGCATAAGTAAGGAGATTATTTGATGAGCCCTAGCTGTCTTGTAGCTTTTCTCTAAGACAGTGCTTGCTCTGAAGTTTTGCAAGGGAGACAGCAGTTTCTTTCTCCCATTTCCAATGACTCTACCCTCATTTTTATAAAATGTGCAGAATACAAGGGAATACCCACAAAAAAGCACCTCATCACTCAACACCTCCTCTCCTGGCATTGTATTCACAGCAGTTCTTACTATCCACTGTTGATGGCAGGACTTCCATTGGCTTACATTTGTTTGTGGGACCTCTCTTCCAAGTACATTTAATAACATGGAGGAGAAAACTATATAAAATCCTTTTTCTTTTTATTCTTTGATTTCTCAGCCTCCTTTGGACTGAATTCTTTTGGGATCCTCCCTCGTGGGGAGCTCTGCTTATCTCAGTTCTTATGATTCGAAGAAAACTCTCGAGCTCATTAAAATCTTGTTTCTCGTGTTTATTAACAGGTGATCACAAAACTTAACAGGTCTCTCCAGGCTGGCTACACAGGGTTAATCTTTGCAATCTGGTACATTTCTTTCTTCTGATAGTACAAACAAGGCCTTGTGGCACACTTCGTGTCTGATGCACAAAATGGCCCCGAAATACGCAGTTCTTTTATCTTTATACCTATTTTTACCCAATTAACAGTAGACACGTATATTATTTTTCTTAATGACCCAATGACCCATCACCTCTGTGATGCACTGCAGCATTTTCTATCCAATCACTTACTATTACCCAAAAACCTCTAGGAGAAGAACATGAAGAAGAAAGAAGGGACAAGGGACAACACCCTAAATCCTCCATCTTGTCTCCTGTTCTCTAAACTAACTTTTTCACCCAGTAATTTAAAAAAAAATTCTAATCTACACACTTACACTTTTAGCTTTTTCTATCTAACTTCAACACCCATTTTCATGTATCACCATGAAAACATGCTCATGAATTCCATATCACATGAAATTCAGTGTTTTTCTGGATCTTATAACTAAGTAACAGAAACAAGGGCACAAACTCTGTATTCCAGACTCCAACAAATCCAGATCCCTTTATGCTTTAAATTCTTCTGACCACCCCTGAGACTCTGGCAATTGCCTAGCAGTTGTTCTGCTAAATCTCTTCTGTTCTGCTATAGAATGAATGAGCACTTAGGCTTTCCCAAAGCTAGGAGAACTAAAGAGTATCCTCAAACTGAAAAACTGGAGGAGAGCCACAGGGCTTGTGCTCAAGTCTCATCAACCTGCCACTAGATGCTTCCTTGTCCTAATCTCCTGTTGAGGGTTTCGGTTCACTGGGAGGAAATTCTGAAAGACTTCTCTTATTCTTCAGGAAGTACAGGAGAGATAATGAGCGCCGGTGGAAGAAATGGTCCCATATACCACCTGAGGAAATCTTGCCTCTGGAGACCAGTGAGACGAGTCATGTTAGTTTGAAGGTAAGAGAAGCACAGTGCCCAAAGCTAGGTCTTGGATTCTGTTTCCTAAAGACAATCAATGCTGAGGTTTTGACATGTTCTGACTACAATACTCTAAGGCTCTGCTAGGACTAGGACCTGTTAACTTTTTTTTTTTTTTTTTTTTTTTTTTTTTCTTTTTTTAACCCATATGTGCTGTATTGAAGAAGTAAGAGATTATTCCCAATTTATTGTTCCCTAATAGAATATACCTATTCCCATCAGTAAAGCTCATTTTGTGATGGCTGAATGGGTTGGGTATTGACTTCCAGTCTTTGTTACAAATGATTTCCCAGTGCTTTGTTATGCCTGTGTAATGCCCAAGAGCATGAAAACAGCAGGTGGAGGGCCTGGGAGTGGCATGGATGTTCCACACCTTCTGTGGCATGTAGTGACCCTCCCTAGAGAGAAAGGGTTATACTTCTCTGCGTGGCACACACAGACATTACAAATCTTTCTGGACCTGTCAAGTGGGGAGTAGGTGATAATTGCAAGTTAATTATTCTTCTTTGTTCACAGATTGATGAAGATAAGAGACGTGACACCACCCAGAGACTGCGCCAGGGCAAATATGACAAGAAGGTAACCTGACTACAGTGTCCATGCTTCCTTTCTCCCTTCCTTTAGGAGGGCACTTTTTGGGAGGAGGTCATTCCACCTCCCCTGACCTTGCAAAATGGTTTGATCTTATGAAAGGAGTAAGTAATTTGTTCCCTATCAGCTACTTTGTATTTTTTTTTTACTGACAGAAGGATAAATATTAGACTCTATGAACCCCTAGCCCAGGAGCACAGAAGCATAAACACAGGAACCAAAAATCTGATACATTTTAGTACTGAAGAGGTGAATAGGTTAAGGGAGGACAAGCTATTTACATGGCAATTCTTGTGCATTCAGTAGAGCTGTCTGCCTGATTGAAGTATATTCTTGTTAATTTAAAATCTGCACAACTGATAGAGCTAAATTCTTTGAAGAAAATATAGTTCCAGTACTTATTAGCTGATTAACTGAAACTCCAACAGTGAAGCAGTAGGCAGGTGCTTCTGAAGTATTTCTTTCTATGGACATTTCTTGGAAAAGAAAGGTGAATTGCTGCTGTACTAAACCTATGATTTTTTTCCCCCCACTGTTATTTTTCCTTCAGGTGGTGATCCTAAAGGATCTCAAAAACAGTGATGGTAATTTCTCAGAAAAGCAAAAAATAGAACTGAACAAGGTAACTGTTGCACATAGGAACTGGACACAGCAGGGTGGGATGGAATCTATGAGTGAAGTAATTGCTTTCCACTGTCAACTCCAACAGCCATATGCTTGTTCATGTTTGTGAGGTGGACAGGTAATGAATTCCTCAAAGGATATTGCTTGATGAACTTTATCTTTGTTGTGTGATCTCATCACCACTTCAGAGTCTGGATTGTGTGCCAGTCAAGCTGAGGATGAATGAAGCAATTCATGTGCTGTCATATGGCCTTACTAAATCAATTTTTATAGCTGATGCTAAAAGGCACTGCACTCTTTTAGCTCATATCATACTAATTCATCAGTAGCGGAATGTTGTAGTTAAATCTTATTATTGAATGCCAATTGCAGCTATTTAAATATAAGTTACTCTCTGCTGACTTCTGCATACAGACTCAACATGGGAGATTAATTTGGCTGCAGTACTGCATCTTTTTTTGAATGGTTTTCCTCTTACACAACACTGCTATATTGTGAATTCAATAAACTCTAAAAATACCTCAAAGTAAACTACAGTTGTCTATTTAAATGGACAAACTCCATAATATCGTGCAGCATCATTAAATTTTTATTACTTGCCCATTTACTGACTGATTCGCAACATTCTGTCACTCATAATGGCTATTCTGGTCAGCTGGGAAGTTTGATAGAGAGGCAGTAATAGATACTACAGTGGGCTCTGGAATTAACTTGCAGTATCCAACAGCAACCACTCTTATCTCCCTAATCCAGAAGGCTCTGGAATGACAAATGTCTTCAAGTGTTTCACTCAGTGCTTTAGTACACTCTGGTTTAAGGGAAACTCATACATCTTACCAGGCCTTGAGATAAAAAGCTATGTCACACAAATATCCATAGTCCTATGTTTCTGGACTAAAAATGATTGTTTTTGAAAACAGATTAAATGTCTCTGCTCTAGCTCCTACAGATTGATTATTACAACCTGACCAAGTTCTATGGCACTGTGAAGATAGACACCATGATCTTTGGGGTGATTGAATACTGCGAAAGAGGTTCTCTGCGGGTAAAGAATTTTAAAGGTCTCTTTCTACCCCCAAATTATCAAATTTCAAAGTAAAAAAGAAATCCCCATCTCTGTGTCTTTGACCCTCATGCAGCAGCATTGGACTGAGCAAGTGGTGGCGGGTTTCTAAGTTTCCTCTCCCTTGCTTGGTTCTTTCCATCCCTCCCCAGGTGGTGCTGTCACTTTGATGGTTCTCAACAGCAAGAGGATGAGGTGAGGTGGAGCCAAGGAAAAGTACAGGCCCAGGCCACAGTAACAGCCAGTATTTATATTGTGTCTCCTATTGGAAACATATAGGATATAACTTATTCTTCATTTTCCAAGCTGTAGCTGTTGTCTCTGCTGATGTGCTTGTGTACCACAGAGTGTGCAAGACACAAAAAAAGAATATAGTCCATATTAGTAAGGGAGAAAAATGTCAAGTTCTGCATTATAAGGGCAAACAACCCTTCATTTTTGTTTATAAAAAGAAATGGTAAATTGATGCTGGCAAAAGTATGGAAAGACTTATAGTTTATTACTACCAATATTATTTCAGTGCCAATCATGAAGTGATAATCATCAGCTCTTCTGAGGGCATATATTGTCTCTGCTTCTGTGGTCATACAAAGACTGTCATCAGCAGCAGTGGTCTCTGGAACAAACTCACAGCAAGGCAGCAAAATAATTGTTCTCTCTAAGTTATTTTCTGGTAAACTGGCATACTCATAGAAGTTTACTTTTATCAAGGGATATCATCATGGCTGAAAGAACTGTAAATGATTGTCAGGCAAAGATAAAGCAACAGTTTATTTTGAACTTGTAAAGCTAGGAGTAAATTGGTAGGAAATGGACTTTGAGCACTGACCATGGAAAATCCTCTCCCTTCCTCTTGCAGAACTTGACCATTTGTTTAACCATGACCTACTTTGTGTTATTAAAGACTTGTTTTGAGGACCAAATTCAAAACCTATTTTTAATTGCAGAAACCCCTCTTTTCTGTTGTCCCTACTTTTCTAGCTCTGTGTAAACTTAATGTATCTTTAATATTCCCTATTTTTTGAGTCAGCTTCAGGTCTAGTGCATGTACTCTCTATAAAGAACAAAGTAGTTGGTTGAAATTTGTATACCCATATCTCATCTTCTGCTTTTTCCCTGAAAAACTTTTCTTCTCTTGACAGGATGTTTTAAATGATAAAATATCCTACCCTGATGGCACGTTCATGGACTGGGAATTTAAAATCTCAGTCATGTATGATATTGCCAAGGTAAGTGGACTGCTGACTACAATGTAAATCAACCTGTCCTGTCACACAAAACTGATTCTCTGAGGAGTGTAGCTCTTAAGGTGTTCTTCTTTCCTAGAGCTATATGCCCTCCCAGTCTTTTCTCCTCTGGGGACAGGTATCCAAGGCAGGAGAAGCCAGTGGCTTTTAGACTGAAGGAGGAGATAGGGGCCAGAACAGGATTTGGACTATTTATAAATAAACAAATGAAATAAATACCCCAAAGAAATGTGGCTCAAAGATCACAGGGTTACAATCTGCTGACCAGTGCAGTCACAAGCTCTGCAAAACACACTGATTTGTGGCCTCAGGTGAAGCATACAGAGAAAAACTGTATTTTTTCAAATCATAGAATTATTCTAATATATATCCAGAGATGGGATCAACTTTTTCTAAACAAACTGTTTATGTACCTTCCTGACTTTCTCACTAGAATGAGAAACTCTAGTTTATCACTACAGCTGTCCATTTCAAGCAGTTTGAGAGGAAAAAAGTTAATCTTGTACAGAAACCAAGGCTGGTTTTCAGTAGCTTTCAACAGATCTTTGCTTTTTAGGTCCTTATGGTAGGAAAAATCAATATGCACAGTAAAGGAAATTCTGTTCTACATTAGAGACTTGTAACTGTTTAGCTAGTAGGTAAGGACCCTTTGTAATTCATTGGTGTAATAATTCATTATACCTCTACAGATAATGTAGAGAATCCCCTCTGTTTTTTTGCTAGTGTTCAGCTGCTCTCCTCTTCCTATCTGGTTTGCAGTTGGATGGTCCTCCTGTTTCCTTACATGCACCAGTTTGGATTTGGTCTCCATAATGAATGACTCTACTGTGTCTGTTCTAAAGAGATATTGAACATCTTGTGCTTTATTAAAGTCCTCTTAATCCAAATTGTCACAGTTTGTTGCCCTTGTTAATGACTTTCAAGTTTAGTTAACATTCAGGTAAAGTTTCATTTTAAATAGCAGCAGAGGAGTTTCTCCTCCTCCTTAAAACATATCAAAACCCAGGGTATTTTTAACTCTTTGCAGTTCACCTTCAAATGTTTCCTAAGAAAATAAGGATTAGTACTGTCTCCTTTCATGAGGAAAAAGAAATCCCAGTCCATCTGAATGGATTGACCAAATGACCAATGATTGCATTCATACTGAGACTTCCCAGCCAGTCATTTGCTGTACCATTGGTACAAGGGACAGGCATCTGAGTATGGATTGGCACACAGCATCTGTTATGTGGAATGGCTCCTGAGCATTATTAGTTGTGTTAGTAGGGATGGTTCACAAACTCTTCATGAAAACTTGTATGTACCTAGGAACAACAGGAAAGTTACTGTCATTTGGGTGATCTGCCAACCTCTCCTATTCCTTGACTTCATACTGTGGTGAAGCTTCTGGGACCTACACATTTCCATGTAATCCTTGTATTGCTTTTTCCAAACCTTATCTTCTAAACCTCCAAGCACCCTATCTACATTTACTTGAATAACTTCTGTTTTTAAAGAAGCCATTTCATGGCCTCTCAACTCCAGTTTCTCTCATCTCAGTATCTATCCTTTTCAAGTCCAGACACAGCTCTCCAGGCTGTTAAAATACCTATGACCTGGTGCAGCAGTTCCTTTGCCTTCCTTTTGAGATACTTCTCCCTCTCCTCACCATCACTTTTGTACACTCTGCTTTTACCATGGCCCAAACAGTCCTCGTACCATGCTTACTGCACATGCCTCTGAACAAAGACAGGGTCACTTGTATTCCCTGGTGCAAGAAGCCAAATGATGACTATTCTTGGACTGGTCTCTAGGTCAATAGAGACTATTGAAAAACCAGAGGAAGCCCGAAATCTACTCTGCTTCCTCCCCTCCCCCTGCTTTTTCTTGCCTTTTTGCTATCATAGCTGCCTCTAGGATTGATGGGACTACCTTGTAGCTACATGGATTTAGCCATGTGACCAAAGAGCTCTGATGAAAGGTCTACTGAGAGGGAATTGCAGTAATCAAGCCTTGTAGTTATTAGTGCATACACTGTCGTTGCAACACTATTTATTAACTAAGCGGCTGCTGCAGGATGTTGTGCAAGGGATTGTAATATTCTTGCATTGTGCCAGGAAAAGATTTGTCAGTCAGAACTAAAGCTTCAGAGCTCCAGAGCAAAGGTTACAAGAATGCTCAAATACTTGGAACTATTGTATTGAAAGTCATTATAAATTTTGAAAATCACATTGTGGGTTTTTAATAGGTTCTGTGTTTTCAGGTAGGTGCACAGAATAGTGGGGAGGAAAGAGAAAATTTTATCAGGTACATCTATAAGACCTTTGCCTCCAGAAATTGTTAACAAGAAAGCCTTTGGGTAAGGAAATCTAAATTACCTTTATCTGTCAATTGATGCTGATACTAATTGGGAATTCTGCTGCAGTAATGGGAATATTTTGTGGCTAATGAAAGCAGGAGCTGGAAGAAGGCGCTGCTGGAGGAAATAGAGCCTAAAGCAGGCAAAACATCCTGGGTAGAATCATCAGGGCTGCATGCAAAAAGCAATCAAGAAATGTGTTCCTTGGGTAGAGTGTGCAGAGAACTCTGTAAATTTGGTATGGTCTAAATAGGTCCAGGATAACCAGTCCAACAACATTCTCCAGAGATTGCATCTTTTGCTGGCTGTTTGGGTCTCAGACATACATCTGCTCTGCCCAAACTCAGCTCATATCTCAGTGATCTTTTGTAGCATTTGCTGATCCATTCCCAGTCATGGGTAGCCCAGTATTTGAAAAGAAAACCCAGCATGTCATAGAGTATATTCATGACCACATGGGCCTGATGAGATTCTGTCTACCAATTATACAAAAGGATGAGCTTCACATGTAGGAACCTAAGTGGAAAATCATTCAGAGAAGAAGTTAAACAGATACGACACACATGTTCTGGCTTCCACCGGATATAGACTGCATTTCATATACTGAGCACAAAGAAAAGAGGACTATAGGAAGGAAAACAACCAACAGTAGGTTATAAATAGGTGTGAGTTGAAGTAGTTTAAAAGAGTGAGATGAAACAGAATAAATAATAGCAAGAGGTACAAATTAGCATATCTATTCCCTTCTTCAGCTGACACCCACTTAATCATGTTCTTTTCCTGCTGTGCCTCTGTGCCATCCCCTTCTCATGTATTGCACTGCATTTGAGTGTATTGGACTAAATCAGATAATTTCAGAGGCGATGAGTAAAAAGGGGCAAGCTGCACACCTCTGTATGCCTGTGTGTGTTGTGAGTCAGGAGTCTGAATCTCAGGAAATAGAGATGAAACTGCATTGGCCAGGCCTCATGCTAGCTTCAAGTCTAGCTCATGAATAGCTGGTATGTATTGACTTGTACAGAGAAAACCATAAACAGTCAGGTCAGCAGAGACCTTTATGACTGTCTAGTTTGATTCTCTGTCTGATCTAAGCCCTAGTGCATCATCTGACACTCTCTGCATTGACTGTTCTGGAGCCCTCTGCAGTTAGAGGATCTGCTGCAGTGTTTCAAATAAAGTCTCTGGTGTATAGTGATCTTCAAAGAAGATACAGACATAAGGATCAATTCCTTTCACACCTCTTGTGTCTGTTGGATAAACGTGTAGTTGGAAACACCTCTTTGTGTGACTTTCCAAGAAATCTATATTAAATTTACCGAAAAACATTTATTGCAAGTGAAATTGAAAACTTTTGTGGGAGGAAATACATTTCCCTTATTGTGTTCTGATATTGACAAAACCAGGATGCTATGTCATACTGTTGTTAACTAAGAGGAAGGATGGCCTCCTATGGCAAGACCCACTTTGTAATTTCTCAACATTGACTGTTCCTATGACCTTGGAAAGTCTCCTTTGTAAAATAATAATATGAAAGGGAATTGTGATTTATGCATATCCATTGCAGATGAAGTCCATCTAATTACTTGCACAGATATTATGCTATATTTGCATTCTTGTAGAGTCTGGTAACATCTGAGTGTCTCACATGTGTTGTGCTTTCTTTCTCTTTTATTCTCAACCACAGGGGATGTCTTACCTGCACTCAAGCAAAACTGAAGTCCATGGTCGACTCAAGTCCACAAACTGTGTAGTAGACAATCGCATGGTAGTAAAGATCACTGATTTTGGCTGTAATTCAATTCTGCCTCCAAGGAAAGGTAAAAAAAATGCCCAACTGGACTCTCCTTCATGGTTTCCAACCCAGTAGAATTTTCTTATCCTCATAGACCAGTAGGGTCTAATTACATGTTATATACAGAACAAAACAATGCAACTTCGCTTCATATTATAGCAACCATTATATTGTTTTAACTTAAATAATACAATGAAAGAATTACTAGCAGGTAGTGAAAGAAATTAGGCAGCGTGAGAAGGAAGGAAAGATGAATATTCAACTTCTAGTTTAGAAAACAGATTTCATGTGGGATTGAGATGAAAGAAACATTTTCAGTATCCAAGTCCTTCATGTAAACTGCCCTTTTCAGCAGTACTGAAATTGTGTGAAGAATTTATTTACCATAAATCTTGTAATTTATTAGATACATGTGTTACCACAGTGCTCTGTGATATCATTAACAGGCATGACTCTGGTAATCCTTGAAGAAATCTGTACCTATATGTGATGATAACTCTGTTTCTTATGCCTTAGTTAGGAACTTAGTAATATATGCTCAACCAGATTGGAATAATATTAATAGGTTTTCTTCACATTTTCTATTCACCTCAAATTCATAGAATATTTCTGTAAAATAGAACACTCCTTTCTACTCAACTTTTCCTTCTTACTTGATCTGGAGTGAAAAGATCAGTCCATCTGAAATTATGTCGTATGAATCTGTAGAGTAGAGCTTGGAGTATAATAAGCACAGCATTGTGCTGTAACTGCAGCATATGACTTGAAAACAAACTGGTTGCAACTGATTTGGAGAAAATTTTTACATTCAGACACAAACATACTCAAGAGTAGCAATAAGAATATAAAAAATGCCTAAGAAAAGTGCACTGAACATAAATGTTCTATTCATTCTTCATTTTGCAATTTTAATATTCTACAATTTTAAAATTTAATTTTATATTATTATTATTACACTGTAATAATCTTTTTTTATTGCTTGTAAGCAGCCTCAAAATCTCTGTCTACTCAGTCTATGTCCTTGAAGAAAACTCACTGTTTCACAAGAGATCAACAGATTGATTGTGGCTGAATGTTACAGGCTAATATCATAACACTGTCTTCAGGGTCACTGTGTTCAGGTCACTGTTATGGTATGTCATCAGCATGTCACAGCTGTTGTACCATAGCAGCATTCTGGTTTTGAGGTACAATGGTGCCCATTGCACTAGAAATACAGATTAATAATTTCTGTAGAAACCAAGTAGTTATGAGCAGGTAATACTATGTCAGGCTCAAAAGCACTTGAGAATTATTTCAATAGCCTCATGATATCAAGGCCATTGGGAAATATTGCAGTCTTCTCATCAAACACTGTGTATAAAAAACCCCTTGCATCTCCTAGCTGAATAATTTATGGCTCAGGGTTTTTTTTATTATAGCACTGGCATTCCACGATCTTATCCAGATACATAGGCTATTTCTAAGAAGCCTGTGAAATGTAGCTAAGAAAAGCAAGTTCATTGCCAATGAACATAACTTTTCTGAATGACTAGGAGTCTGCATCTATGGTGAAAAGTAGCAGGGTCAGCAAATCCCAGAAAATTGAAAACTACATCAGAGGTTTATCTAACCTGTATTGATGTCAGCTTCTCAAGAAAAATGCTAAAGTAGGAAATACAATACTAGTGGGCTCTGGATTGGATATGAAAAGAGTAAAAGGAAATGTCATTATAGCCAGTGGATGGTCTGAGAAGGATCACCCTTTTTGCAATTATTTCTCTTCTTTCTTCTTTACATTGTTCTACATTGCCATCTGGATCTTCAGACCTGTGGACAGCTCCTGAGCATCTGCGGCATGCTGATGTATCTCAGAAGGGTGATGTGTACAGCTATGGCATCATTGCCCAAGAAATCATCCTACGCAGAGAGACGTTCTACACTGGACACTGCCGGGACAACAGAGGTAATTCCACAGATTTCTCCTCTATTGCAGCCTTCTGGGATGGTTGTAGCTGTAACTGGCCTATTTTCCATGTTTTGTGAAAGGCACTGTCTCTGATAACTGCTTGAACAGCTGCTCCTTTCTCTGAGTGGTGAATGAAGAGCCTGTTTGAAGAATCTCAGTGTGGGGGAAAGTGTCCCTACATCTTCTGTGAATAAAATTTGTATTGAGTTTTCTTGCCCTTTCTCTTCCCTTCTCACCTAGAGCAGAGCATTACAGAAGTTAACATTATACAATGCTGTCCAGACTTACTGTAACATTTAAAGGCCTCAAATGTTTTTCTATTTTAACTTGTAAACAACAAGTAATATGCCATTTATTTTAGGCAGCATAAATCAGCATTGTCAACACAGAACAACAAAAACTCAGCTGTGTGACACAAGAACAGTTGGCATTTAAAACTGGCAATTCAGACTTCATTCAAGCTGGTTATAATTAACTTTAGCAATTTAACTTCTGTCAGAAAAATCATCTCCTCCTGTAGTGCATTTATTAAACCCCGTATTGTGCATTTTGTGACATTGTTTTTGAGTGGCTGTTGTGGTTTTCAGCCCAGCTGGGAATTAAGCACCATGCAGCCGCTTGCTCAACTCCCCCTCTCTACCATCCTTCTCCCTGGTGGAATGAGGAGGAGAATCAAAGTAAAACATAGGTTGAGATAGGAACAGTTAAACAATTGAAAATAAAGTAAAATACAATATTAATGATAAATTATAGCAATAATGCTAGTAAAAAGGTAAAAACAAGTGATGAATAAAGAAATTGCTTTGTACCTGCTGACCAATACCAGACTCCCCTTCCTGAACACAGATAATCCTCCATTCCAGGCAACTTCCCCCAGTTTATATGCCAGGCATGATGTTCTTCGGTGTGGAATATCCCTTTGGTCAGTCTGGGTCACATGTCCCAGCTATGCTCTCTCCCAGCTTCTTTTGTGTATCCCCTCACTGGCAGAGAACCTGAGATAAATTGTAAAAAAATAATAAAAAAAAAAATTAAAAAAAAAAAAAATCCTTGACTTAGGATAAACACATCTTAGCAAAATACCAAAACAACAGTGTGTTATCAACACCATTCTTATTCCAAATTCAAAACACAACATGCTAACAGTTTCTGAGAAGAAATTAACTACCCTAGCTAAAGTCGGGATACTGTTCACTCCTATCCAGCCCAGTCAATCCCAATCCCAATTATTATGTACTAGAACTCACAGAGAAACTTGTGTGGGTTTAGGATTTTCCTAGTGACTAACAACAGTTACTAACAACAAATTTAGACATTGCCTTTACCTCTGAGTCATTCTCTTAGATCTGCCTCACATTTGTTAAATCATCTAAAGCAGCAGCTTGACAACCTAATAGCTCTTTTACTGAGTCACATTTGAGAATAATTTCATATTCATCATCCTACATTATCACAAATCTGTGTTCGTATTTGGGGAAACACAGTTTTTGACATCACCAACTCTGTAATATAAATGTAGATCTAAATGAGATTAGAAATGGCTGTTCCCCTTAGGCCAAACTGTTCAGGATTCCCTGCTTAATAAAAGATAGAAAAAAATAAAGTCTTTCTATTCCTATTTCTTGGGAAAAGGCAGGCAAAATCCTTATGAATGCAAGAATTTTACAAATATTGCCAACATGGATAAAGGAAAGTGCAATGCCCTACCTTGCTCATTTTGACTTGTAAAGCAAATCCATAGCAAAGTGCATTCTTTTAACAGCTTGTTGAGCAATTGCAGTCTTTCTGTGTTGTTAATGGTTATTAAGTTAGCTTCAGACATAGTGTTTCTTGGCTTTTCTGAGATGTGGTGGCAACCTCACTGCTCTGTGTTTGACCCTGGCTGTCATAGTCAGAACCTGGTTCCTTGTTTTAACTTTGACCTGTATCTTAACACTGTATTCTGTCCTTTTGGAAAGACTGTCCCTTTCAAACAGTGTGAGGTTAATCCATGCAATTTAAAGAATATGTAGCACCTAAACTAGATACCTAACAGCACCTAAGTGATGTTGCTGGAGATGGTTACATATTAGCAAGTGAGGTAAAAAAACAATAAATTCACCGGGTTTGAAATCTGTTTGGTAAGTCTGGGTCCACTGTAACTTAAAAAAAATAATCTGCTTTGTAAATTTCTGCTGAAATTTTACATTTTCCATCCAGTGAGAAGATTTTTTTTCTCCACAAAACTTTTTTCCATAAAAGCATTATTAGATATCTAAGATACATATTGCTGGTCTAATGGCTTCTGGTATTATTCTTGACTTTTGCTGATGCAAGTTGAGTAAAAGGTGTTCATTAGTTCATCAAATTTCATGTAACAGAAAGGAATTAGTTTTATTACATGTTGCTGAAGTGGCTCCTCATTTAAATGCCTGATTCATTCATTAGCCAAGATGAGCAAGACAGTGAACCATATTTACTCAAACACTTCTGCATTTTGTTTGTGGCATTATCTAATTTAGGAACACAGTAGCTCAAGCTTGGGGTTACCATTAATTTATAAATATCCAAGATAAAAAGAGGGGGGAAAGTACCAAATTAGAGTCAGTGGTAATGGACAAAGAAATGTCCCTGTTGCATATTAGATTAATTTGGTTTTTAAGTCACAAGAGAAACTCTTTCAATGGCTAGGCTATCAGAAGTTAGTCTCTGCAAATTAGAAGACATGATACTGATATTTCAGGACAACTGATAAAACTGCTTCTCCAGGTTTAAATGACAGCAGCAAGGACTGTGTTCAGCCTTTAAAAGACTTATTTAAAAAGCTCCATACCTGAGCTCCACCCACCAACTTCGAAAAAATAAACTCTAGTTTCAGTTATTCAGTGAGCCAATTTTCTCAACATGAAAATATGTATCAATCAACTTAATGTACAACAATATTGCTGCTAATGAGAGAGAAGTCCCATGACAGGTATACAGAACTGGATTTCTAATGTGTAGAAGTAAGTAGGTCATAGTCCTCTTCACTGACATCTCTGCAAGAAGATGTTCCCCATCTGGTTACTCCACTCTTCTGCAGGAACACCTGATTCACAGCTCAAGACTATGAAATCTTGCCACGTACCAACGCTCAATTCAAGCTGCCTCCTTGTTTCACTACTTTCTGCCACTGAATAATTGCAGTATTGTTAATAGCTGCTGTTACTTCCTCTCTCAGGTGTGTGTCCAAGCATGGAAGTCCAACACATTCCCCCTGCATACCTGTGCCCTACACAGACTTTCCTGTCTCTTAACCCACAGAAGAGTTTCTCAGCAGTTTCTCCACTCCATAGCATTTGGGAGACTCAAGTTTCCTGATCCTTCTCTAGTCTGTAATTTCTGTACCAAAAAGTTGAAAGTTGCTGTATCATTTTGGGGTGATCATGCACATTGGGCATGTTTAGGCATCTGTAGCTGCCCTAGACCAGTGCAATTACAAACCTTCCTTGTGTCATAATAAACTTCTTTCAGTAAAATTTTATCCCATATATAGTAAGACATTATTAATAAATAATCTGTTCTGATTCATAGATACTTTTCAATTTCCCTTTACTCCAGAGGTAAAAAATTACTTCTCTTTTTTAAACATCCCTCTTCCCCTGGAATTCTTGAAGTCTGCAGGAGAAAGACAAAGGAAGTTGTTTTTGCTTTAGATCTCTCTTACTGTGCTTAAATTGAGTTGTGCAAATGCAGCCTGATTTTGATGTGTTCAGAGTCCAGCTAATTTTCATAGAATGGGTTTAATGACTAGGAGTACAAACGAGTTAACAAATGCAATGCTTTCAACCCATTTATATTAATAGCTTAGTTTTAAGGAAATTAAGCATCTGCAGGATGATTTGAACTGCTCTAATGAGTGGCGTATGTCTCCACACTTTTGATCAAGTTGCAATGGGCTTTTCACATAGTTTTTTAGTATAATTATGCTTCATGCTGAAAGGCACACTAATAATGCCCAACATTCATTTGGGAAGATGTCATAACCATGTCTACCGTGACCAATAAATACTCATGTATATTTCCATTCAATTTCCTTTCAGGGGCCTTCAAGCCAACCTGTTTTGGTCTTGTGCCACATATTTAGAAAAGCTACAAATTTGAAACTCACATCAAAATGAGGGAACTGTCATCAAGGCTTCTGTTTGTACAGTATCTTGTAACATCATAGACTGCTATACACAATAAATGTCCTTCTTACACTTTTTTGTTTAAAACTTTGATCTTTTTTGTGTACTAGAGAAACTTTACAGAGTGGAGAGCGGCAAAGGAATAAAGCCATTCCGACCAGACCTGACCTTGGATACAGTGGGAGAAAGACAGATAGAAGTAAGCTAATAATTAATGAAGCCATTTTCTGGGTGAAGGGTGGAAGTTCTGACCAAACTAAAGGCTGTGATCATGGGAAGGTGAAAGCTATGTGTTTCATTCCAAATGCCCTAATTTGTGGGAATAAATTGCATTCTGTAGTTGTTACCAGAACTATGAAATAAAACTCATGGAAATGATTTCAATGGACAGAAACAGACACTTACATGGTGTTACTCTTCTGACCTGTTTTAGTTATTCTTGAGATGGGATGAATCAAGTATACCTCTCTCCACTGATACAGCCCCTATGGCTTCTTGCTTAGGTGAAAATGTCTGTATTGTAGGTAATCACATGTTTAGAAATCAGCCCCATTCTTTTTGGCTAAATCACCAGTTTTCAGAAAATTCCCAAACATGGGATATTGCAAATATAATTATCACAGCATCTAACACCGTGTCAGTAACTGTGTCTGCCACCAGTCTGCCACCAGATCTGTAAATGGATCCATTTACTTGCCTTTCATTTGTGTATGGCAAGTTCAAGCTAAGATCATGTCACTAGTCATCAGAGAGTTAAGATGCGGGCAATGAGTGTTCTAACCATAGGTTCCAGACAGTTAGTCACACAATTTAATATGTTGCTAGTCAAGAGTAACCAGAAATTCTCTAATGAACTAGTGCTGTTTAGTACTACTCTCTGTCTATATCCATTACTCAGGTAGACTTTTCCTTAAATTTTTCTTTGAAGGTATATACACTAGTGAAGAGCTGCTGGGAAGAAGATCCAGAGAAAAGGCCTGACTTTAAGAAAATTGAAAGTACTCTGGCTAAAATATTCAGGTGAGCAGCAGGGGCTTTGTTTTTTAAGATGCTCCAAACTTCTCCTCTATTAGAAAGCTCATATTATTAAGTGTGTAAATTGATGTGATTATGATTCAGTCGGTGGAAAACCCTACTGTCTTCACTTAGATCCTCTTTTATTCTTTGGCCGAAAAGTAGGTGAGCATGTGCATATGTTAAGTACCTGTGTACAATGTACTAGCTGAGTGAGGGTGAGATGATCACCGTACCTCAAATTGGTACATTGTGAAAGTAGCAAGCTGGATAATTAGGGATTTAAACCAATCAAATAATTCCCTCTCTGTCTCTAGTCAAGAACTGGATAGTGACTCACGTCATTTAAGTTTTGGTAAATGAATGCACACAGATGTTTGAATGATGATTTGAAAGTTTGGGTGGTCCCAAATTAAGCTGACAAGAAATGTTGAATTGTAACTCACAAGAAGTATTAATTACAGGGCTTTGGTGGTACAAAGTTGTGGGAAAATAATAAGGATCATAGCTGGATAAACCCTGTGGGGTTACACAGGCCTTTCACGTGGACAATGCTGCGTTGTTCCTGCAGAATTTGTTCTGAATTAATTATTCCAATAACCAAACCGTGAGCTTTTAATCATTTCTCCTGGGACATTGCTTCCCAGTTTTTAAGGCTCTTCCCATCAACAAACCCCAGCAGCACCATTTTATACTTTACATGGGCAGGACAGCTGTACTGTGCATAATTGAATGTATCAGCTGAATAATCTTTCTGCTGCTGAATATAGAGGCCTCCTGGTTCAGCTCCTAAAGCCTCCTTCCTACAAAAGCAAAGAGGTTGCCTCTTGTCACATGCAATATGGTGTTCTTCTCATGTGGGTCTAAGATGATGCACCCCTAATACAAAATTTGTTTAAAGTAAGAGTGATTCAATACTAATCTTCCAGTCAGCCTGGTCCCAATTACTTTCAGACTGCTTTGGTGAGTGCAGGCTGCCCAGACAAACAGGGGTTTGAGTGGCTCATGTTACCAAACTTCTGCTTCCAGGGGTTAGTAGGCTTGAGTCTGCAGGATTTTGTGAGTAAAACTAACCCTGGGGCTGTTCATTGTTCCACTGTATTCTTTGATCTTCTAAATAGATGGCCCCAAATTCTCTTTATTCTTCTGCCTGAAGTCCCCATCTATGTGCAATTTTCTGCCTACTATTTTTAGCTTACTCTCAGAATTTGAGCTTCTCAGTTACATTTTACAAATGAATGTTCCTGGGTTACCTAAGGTAATCTAAAATGGACAATATTAGCAGGGCTAGGTGATTGAAGGCTGCTTTAAGAATTACTAGCTCCAAATGACAAATGTGGATTACAGACTTTCAATTCATCTACGTGAGGCCTCCAAGCGAGCAAAAGAATGATGCACTTGAGGCACTTTGCATTCTAACTACAGGAAAGTCAAACACTGGAGAAATTTTCTGTTGCTGCTTTTTTGTCTCCTTTTAGCTTCTCTCAACAATGTACATCTATCAGTCTTTCTTCTTGACTCCTGTGTAATTCTGTTATTTACAGTAATTTCCATGGCCAGACCAATGAAAGCTACATGGATACCCTGATCCGGCGTCTACAGCTGTATTCCCGGAACCTGGAACACCTGGTGGAGGAAAGGACAGAGCTGTACAAAGCAGAGAGAGACAGAGCAGACAGGCTTAATTTCATGTTACTTCCAAGGTAACTGGCCAGGAGGATTTTTGCTGGCATTTTATTTACATACACCCAATTCTTGCAGAGTAGGGGAAAGGATTAATGTTTATGCTCTATTTTCTTCCCATCTAATCTAATCCTGCAAGGAAAGAAAGAAGAAGCACTTATCCCTGAGCTCTCCACCCTATAGTAGAGTTTCATGCCAAGATAGTATTGGGACCTATTATCTTGCTCAACATTTCTTCATGCACAGTATCCCCCTTTCCAGCACAAGCCTCTCTTTCACTGCTTCCCAGGGAACACAAATCTACAGTGATCCCACATCACAGAGCACTGCTCTGCTCCAGCTCCTTGCTGGTTAGAAAGAGTGTCTTCAGCTGAAGAGCAGGACTGGAGTCCAACTTCAGACTGGGGTTTAGCCATGCAAGAGGGGCTGAGGTTGGCAGGGTCACACTGGGTTAGATGGATTCTTCAGAGTGTATTGTAGGATAAGTATATTGGAATTATAATACTGGTTATAGCAGTAATTTTGGTATTTCACACATTCAGAATACTAAAACTATCCTGGTATGTCATTACTAGTTTCAAGGGTATTTCAGTAGTCAGGTTATTGATTTTTGGCTCATCTCAAAAAAAAAAAGAAAAAAAAAGAAAAAAAGAGTAGTTCTGGGGAAAATCAGGAATGATCTGGATGATCTGGCTGTATAGATAGTGCAACAAGGAATTAATGTCTCCTTCCACTCTTTGTTGTTCCTACCACTCTGTTAGTGTTTCATTGTAGATGGAACACAGCATTTTGCAAAACCTATAATTTTCTGGGTCTCTTTCAGTTCTTCTCTTCTAATATCACCACTAAAAACAGATATTTCCCTGGATTTAGGGTTGCAAGAAAAAGAAGGTCCCTCTTGAATAGACATTGACTGTCATGGTATTGAATTTTTCTTCCATAAATTACCAGACTATGATACCTCATCTGAAATCAGGATGAGTTGATTATATAGTTATATAATTATTATAATGAAATTACTTTGTGTTGGGAAAACAGGAAAATATGTCTGTTCTTACTTATTGTATGGGTAGCATGTAGGTTTACATGTCAGGAAGTTCAGAATTTCAGTTTTAAATTTGACTCAATATCCCTGTTTCTAACCTTAAGCAAGAAGCTCAGTTGCCTGTGTCTCAGTTTCCTTATGGCTATTCTCACTTGGATTTTGAAAGTTTGTAGTGCATTAATTACCATTAGTAAGTGCTTTGAGGTCTCTGGCTGAAAGGCATTATAAGCATCTAAAATGTGATTACAATGGCAGTTGTCAGCAAACTGTTTAATGTTTCCTACACAGAAAGCAATACTGTGATTGGGTTGCATGAAAAAATACTTTAATAGTAAACACTAGTCATCTGTGTTCCTGCCTTCTCTGTTTCCACAGGCCAGTAGTAAAGTCCTTGAAGGAGACTGGCCTGGTTGAGCCAGAGCTGTTTGAAGAAGTCACTATCTACTTCAGTGACATTGTTGGCTTCACCACGCTCTGCAAATACAGCACCCCTATGGAGGTGGTAGATATGCTCAACGATATCTACAAGAACTTTGACCGCATTCTTGACCATCATGATGTTTACAAGGTGATTAGCTGTGTACTTCTGCTCATTTACAACCAGTGGACACAAATCAAATTGCATGATGTAGTGGATTTGGGAATCTGCCTTCTAAGCAAAGCAAAAGAGAATAACAGGTCAGGATTACTTCATTTAAATATGCTTTCACTATGCCTACTTATACCAAATTTCCTACAGTAGGTGGTCACACATTCATTAATTGGAGTGTTGGGTACAGTTATAAACACTCATACACCCAAATGGGGTCAGCTACCTAAAACAAATCAATCCTGCTCTCAGGGGAAGAAATGTTTAGTCATGAACAAGAGGATCTGATAAAACGTTTCTGCTTTTAACTAAAGATTTACTTTTCTATGTATGGAAATAGTGAGTTCTGATTTTATTTTCACAGGTGGAGACCATTGGTGATGCTTACATGGTGGTGAGTGGTTTACCAAAGAGGAATGGCAACCGGCATGCAGTGGACATCTCCATGATGGCTCTGGACATCCTCAGCTTCATGGGATCTTTTGAACTGAGACATCTGCCAGGGCTGCCTGTTTGGATTCGCATTGGAATTCACTCTGGTACACAGTAGTGCTAGATCAACAGTGACAGTGTTGCCTGGTTTTGCACAGAATTAACACCCATACAAGATCTGGTAATACACCATACACAATTGCCCTTGTCATGAAGAATCAGGTTGAAAAAAACGTTCATAGAGAAAGAGTAACAGAAGTTAGTAAGATGCTGTTTTGCTCCTGCTGTAGTGAAATAGCCTATAGCCATTAATTCATAGCCTAAGTCAGATAGGATAAGCAACAGCCACTGCTCCTGGTGTGATTAAACCAGTTGTATTAAATAAGCCTTCACAGATTATTTCTCTCTGACTGAACTGGAAATCAGTCATGGTCAGCTATGCTTATCTAGGCAAAAAATGCAAGCCTATATTTTGTGCTTTTGGAGGCAAAACTTTTGTTGAGTCTGTGTGTCAGACTTAATGTTTTAATTTATCTATAAAAATACTTTTTGTCAAAGGGGAACTTCAGATAGTGCAACAACTTTGGGAAATTCCTCACCCAACTCAACACCAGCTGCCAGGGGAGGAACACATCAGAGAACTGAGGCACATCAGTGACTGAGGCACTGGGGAAACCTCTTGAGGCACCAGTATTCACCCTTGCATAATGAAGCTTATTCTATTTTTCTCTTGCTTCCAAACCTGACAGTTAATAAATGTACTTCTTTTTTTTTTCTGCACAGAAATTTGGCATAAATACAATTAACACTGTGCAGCTGTGTCCTTTTTATGATCTTACTGGATAATTCTAGAATAACAGCTAGGCTTGGTTTATAGTGGGAGACCACAAGATACTGTAGGAAGTGAGGTAGAAAGTATTGTCATTGGTGAGGAATGCAGAGTTCCCCCAGGCACTGCACTGCTTTTCAACAGTGTGACACCCACCAAATAAATCAAGTACCTTGATTCACCCTTTTTATCTCTTTACATTCCCATTTCTAGGTCCATGTGCGGCTGGTGTGGTTGGAATAAAAATGCCTCGTTACTGTTTGTTTGGAGATACAGTAAACACAGCTTCGCGGATGGAATCCACAGGCTTGCGTAAGGATTTAATTTTAGCTGTCAGTGTAACAGGACCAAAGCTATTGGTTAGTTTGTGACCAAAGTGTTTGTTTTCAGCTGAGAACAATTTATTATCAACTTGCAGAAGTTTTAAAGATAAAGAAGCTATATTTGTTCTGATTACCAATTATTTAATTGTCCAAAGTGACAGTGGGCACTTCACCAGGCAAGGAAGAGTTGCTCCTTGTTCATGCTTCAGTGCTGGTAACAGGGAGTTTGTAGGCTGATTCACTGCCTGAGTTCCTTTGGAAGATATGATACTTATATGTCTGGAATTTAATTTTATTCTATGAACCACAGATTTTAGTTTGACCTAGAATTGTATTATAGCTTTGTTGAGTAAATATACTGACTGTGTATTTTAAGTTGAAGCAATTATGTCATCAACTTCACCATTAGGGAACTGTGGCAAGAGCCAGTTTTTCCTCCTTCTGCTCAGTGTCTTCACATGAGCATTCTCTATATAGGTCACTCACAATTACTCTTTTTCCTTTTGACATCTAACTAGTACAGATACCATTGTCACCTGTATTTCAGATCAAGGGTTGTACCAGTTATTCCTGCTTGGATATGTTCTGTAATACAGTCAGATTTTTCATACAGCAGTGTAATTTCTTCTCATTTAATTTGGCTCTTAGAATTTATGATGATAACAATTGAAGGATCTTCTGTTATAGCACCAGTTTTCACATATACTTAATGCATGTTGAATGTTTCCAGGCTGAGCTTTCCTTGTCTCTATATTTTTTTAGCTTTAAGGATTCATGTAAATGGTTCCACAATTAACATCCTGAAAAGAACAGGCTGCCAATTCCAGTATGAAGAGAGAGGAGAAACGTACTTGAAGGTAACCTTACCGTGTACAAGCATGAACACAGAGAAGAGGAATAGTAAAAAGTATTGTATAGCTGAGAGTACCCCTGAACTTAATTAACAGCTGGGTAACAAGGATTACTGATCAAATGATATCACAGTCTCTAGTGATTGAAGACACTCCTATAACAATAATTAAGGCAATGAAGAGCTCCCTTACTTGTACATTAAAGCAACATAAAGATGTGGATAATAAATGAAACATACCATTTGGAACAGAAGATTGTAGAGTGAAGTCATCTGATGAAAGGGAAGCTGAATCTACTGTTAATTTGTTAATGCTCCAATATCTACCAATCCATTTATTTCAATCTTTTACACTTATCTGTCCTTGGGAGTTGATGGCAGGCACCACAGCTCACCTCTCCCACAACTTGTGTTTCAGGTCATGGAACAAGGAAGTGAGTGTACTGCTTCATCTCCCCCATTCTTCTCACATCTAATTTGTAATCCCTTGCTGTCAGCATCAGTTACTGAAAATAAGCAAAGGCAAACATGGCAATGTGCAACAGAGTAATATTTAAGTAAATTAGCTACAGAAAATCGCATTCTAATCCCAAAACTGTGCTTTCTCTTCTTTGTCATATATATTTAGGGCAGAGGAACAGAAATTACCTACTGGTTGACGGGTACTGAGGACAAGAAATACAATCTCCCAACACCTCCTTCTGTGTAAGATCATCTTTTTATGTGAAAAGGGGGGAGAAATTCCCATTCTTTGTGCTTTAGCCTTTATTGTTCCTTCTTGGCACTTGTCCAGGATTTTTTTATACAATTGAATTTGCCTTCAGTTGTTAGAGGCTTAAAAGTGTATGTGCATATAAACATAAATATTCATTACATGGGACTATGTGTGTGCTGAAGTTTGGTTGTTTATATAAACATTAGGCAGGTTCTTTGCCTTGGAAAGGGTGTAAGACTTAGAGGACAACTTGCTGATGTGATAAGATCAAGAGATGGACAGGAAAATGGAAAACATTAATATTCCCACAAGTTTAGTGGAACCTGTGTGTCACACTACATGAAGAGGGTAACCACAATTGACTGTGCAGCTCTGTAATACCATGTTATGCCTGTGACCTCTTGTGGAAAAATTTGTAAGAGAAATGAGACTTGCAGGATTTCAAGCACTATTCTGCTACAAGAGGTGGACAAAGATACTGTAGTACTGCACAGGAATAAAGCCTTTAAAATTAAACAAGAGCTTACTTTCTAACATTTAGAGAAGTTGTCAGTAAAAAAAATATGAGGCTGATGTTTTTGAGCAGCTATGCAAAACTGAAGCTAGGATACTTGTTGCATTTTTTTAGTGTCTATTTTGCATATGAGTACCTCTATTTCCTGCAAACTCACTAAATGTGGAAGTTTCTTTTCTCACTTTCTGCTCTGAATACCTTTGTAGTCACTCTTCACTAAGTGGGAATTTGTTGCCTTCTCCTTTGAAATGACAGTATTTCATTACAAACTGAGACAATGATATTGCAAGTTGGTGTTTGCCAGATACATGGGGATCCCTTGTCCTGAAACGCATAAATAAATGTTACAGCTTGCTTCTACTGTAAGTTTTGAATCTTACACAGTGTGTCCTTTGCAGAAATAAAATTAGCTGTCTATTTATTCCCTAAGAGAAAACAGGAGATTAAGCAGACTATGAGGCTTTTCTCAGGGCATTTGCAAAATAGAAATAATCAAATTCGTAATCTTCTACAGAATCTCATGAGCTTTGTTATTTTTTAAATGGAAAGTAAAAGTGGTAGGGCTGAGCAGGAAATACTGTCAAGACTACCCCATAATACATCTCTTTTGTAAACTCAGAACTCCTTTTTAAAATTTAATATGATCTGTTGAGACTACCAGAATTATTGTAATAGCAATCTTCTGGAATTCAGAGGTACTATTGAAAGTACCTCTTGAGCTGGTTTACAGTGATGGTTTTGTTTGCACTTCCTCATATGCGACTGCCCCTTAAAAATTTTCATGTGTGGGGTACTCCAGCAAAAGCCAAATACACTGAAGAAGTTTCTGAAACAATGGCAACTTCATTGCTGAAGGCCACCTGAAACTGAATAGTTAAAGTTCTGGTGCCAGTAATGGCGTTGAGAGCAAAAAACTATTCTGATTAGGATTGAATCTAATTTGTGTCTCCCTTTTTATGCAAGTTATCATGACTTTTTAAGGTCAATAATAACATGGCTACAGACCTCTTGAGCAAAGATACTGATGCATACTATCTGGAATACTCATATGAAAATCCTGACTTCTCTTCCCAAATTCAGAACCAGAATTTGGTCCTGCCCACATTTTTTATCAGGAGTGTTGGAATGTCATTATGATAAACATGGGATTAGAAATATGTAAAAATCTCTGGCGACCTGAGGATCACTAAAAAAACATGAATCACTGATTTTTTTTTCCCCATCTTGTTGATTTTTAGGGAGAATCAGCAACGGTTACAAGATGACTTAGCAGAGATGATAACCAATAGTCTTCAGAAAAGGGAAAATGAAGGATCCAAGGCACAGGAGCTTTCACGGGTAGGTAGCTGCCGATCAGGTACCCTGGAATACCTGCAACTGGTCAGCACAGAGAATTTTACCACATATGTTTAAAACTGGATGTCTAGTGTGACTCAAAAAGCTGCAGCAACTCTCTGGACAACTTCATGTGGAGACTGGAGGCTTATAGACTTAGAGGAAAAAGAAAACATCTTTTCAAGCATCCTTTTTACTGTCTGACCTGCTATCAGTAAATCAAACCTCTCTTCACTGTAACATTGAAATTGTTGGATGACTTTATTAGGACACATGCAGCATGATTTGAAGTAAATGAAAATGTTTGCACTTGAGTCTGGAAAATAGTGGGCGTTTTTGTTTTAGTTAGGTTTTTTTTAAACTGTGATAGCCTGTTCAATAATCCACTCTGAAAATATTCACAGCAAAATTTTTAATTTGTCATGATCTTTAGATGTTGTATTTAATTTGTAATTTTTATTTGAAGAAATATTTGGTGTAATATATTTGAAAATATAATTAAATATATGTGTAAAACCTGGATATATTGCTATTTTGTTTCTTCTGCTGTTTTCCTCTATGTTTCACATGTTTTCTTTAATCAAGCTGACTTTGTTCAAGAGACAACACTTCTGTTATTTATATTGGGAACTTATTCCAGAAGTATGGTTTCTAAAGTTTCTAAAGAATCTCCTGGGCCTGAAAAATGAAACTGTCATTCTTGCAAAACAAGACACTTTCATATCTTTTCACCACTTCTGCTTCTGCCCACAAACCTGAAGTGAAACAGAAATTAAGGAAATAAAATTATCTGGACTTCTTAACCTCAGACCTTTTCAATTCAACTTTTGGATGCAGTTTTACAGTCAAGCAGGTTTTACTCAGATGACTCGTTCTTCAGCTGACACCATGGCACTGATATTAATACACAGCTTTAAAAAGCAACAAAAGCACAAGGGCCGCATGTTAAAGGAAATGAGCATTCACATGAAGAAATAACATCTAGTGAGTGAATAACATCTGCTTTTGCAAGGGCCTTTTATCCACTGTTAGCTTTCAACACAGAAGTACTTCCACCGTTGTCAAATATTGGTCAGTATCCAAACAATAAAATTGGTGCAAAATTATTATTTTATAGTTTTGAACAGTGTTTTTTCCCAACTAAATGACATAAAAATAATTAAAAGAGAGCAATCCAATTGCTTCTGTTTTTTTCTTTTTAAGAGAAGCTGGCTTTGTAAAAAAACACACACACACACACATATCAAAAGAACAATGTAGATGTAAATAGAACACTGAAGTGAAAAGATTACTGGAAAAATTAAATAACGAGGTTCTGTTTGGCTTATACTCTTACCTAATAAATGTAAATTCCTACATTCAGGAACATGATACAGACAAATAACACCTTTGTGTATAAAATAAGCTGTATGTACCAAATAGCCACAGCTTTCACATTAAATATAACCAATCTGAAACTCAAACTGGCATTAATACCATACCATCCTCTGTCTGTGTCCTAATGGAAACATTCATTTAGGCGAGGATAGAAAAAAACAAACAACCCTGATGTGCTCAAACTGGTATGTATTAAAAAGCATATATGTACAATAAAATTATAAAGTCTGCTATTTTCTATCTCACGGTGCCAATCAACAAGCTTTGTCTCCAGGTCTTTGTTCTTGGGTGTGACTGCTGCACTGCTGGGCTATTCTGGTTGCTGTACCTGAAGCACTCAGCAAGTGTAGTTGGTTGTAATGCAGTGACAAGTGCTGGACTCACCAAGCCTGAAGACCACCACTATGATCACCCCAATCAGAACTGTTCTGGTCTCTGAAGTGATGCAAGTGACCTAACTTACCTTTTTAAAGAAGAGTTTTGTGGGTTCCATCCTTGACACCGCTGAGATACAAATTATTTTAGAGCACATGCCTGCTGACACTGATTGATAAAATTACTTTAAGCAGTGTTTAGTTTTCAGCAGCCTTTCTCTTTACAGTGCTCTTCAGATAATAAATTCTGTATTGTTTTTTGAAGAGAAACGGTTACCTTAGCAATGAGTTGATGGACCAATCTTCTGGTAGATTTCTTTTTCACATGGTTCTGTCCATGCATGTATCTGTTACCTACATATCGCAATAAAATCAACTTTGAGTACTCTAAAAAAATCCTGGTTTCTAGTTTGGATGTCTGATTTTTCCTCCTCTCTAAGTGAAAAGTAGCCCATCACAAATCAGCGGTAGGTATGGAAGGATCCCTGCAGCCTGGAGATACAGTGTTCTTACCCTGGGCTTGGGGCCAGGGCCTGAACTGGCTGGCATGTGACCTTGTTATATGAGGTTATTACAGGCACGGGTATCAAGTTTAAACTGTCTCAAACAATTACTGAAACACGAAGTCCAAATAATGGCCCTTTTTGGATAGGCAGAAAATCCAGCACTGGGTGAGACAAAAACACAGTGCCTCAAAATGGTCTGAATCACGAGTGCAAAGGAAAACCCCATATCTCTTATCTGTAAACCCTAGGAAAAGTTCTGCCCCTCATTTCTTCTGCTAGGACACACACAACAGTTGCTGCTCCCAACAGGGCTGAAAGTTGCCCTTCCTGTGATGCAAAACACGTAGTTTGACAAGGCATCGCCAAACTCTTCTGTCTTTTCTGAGGCCTTTCTTGGTAAACTTTCGCCGCTTTTAGGCTAGTCACCCTCGGGAAGAACAGGCACCTGCCTGGGGACCCGCCTTCACTACCCTGCGAGGCCGGAGCTCGGCCAGGAGTGAGTCTCACCCCTCAGCCAGGCCTTGGGGTCTCCACAGCGGTACCGGGACAGGAAAGATGCCGCCGCTCCCGGGGCACATCCCGGCGGCCGGTGCGGGGAGCAACCGTCCCCGGCAGGGCCACCTCCAGCACGGGCCGCCGCGGCCGGGGCGGGCACCGGAGGAGGCGGGGGCAGCGGGAGACCTGCCCTGAACGAGGGAACTTCTTAAAGTCCCGCCGCCTCCCGGCGCTCGGAGGAGGCGCGGGGGAGCAGCGGCATGGTCCGGGCGGGTGGCGGCGTGTGCCGCTGCTGCTGGGCGCTCGTCCTCCTGTGGGCGGCGGCGGGCGGCCGCGCAGGTGAGGCGAGCGGGGGCGCGGGGGGCGGCCGGCCAAAGCCCCCTCGCTGTGGTGAGCGGGACGAAGGGAGGTGCCGGGGCTGCCCCGCGAGTGCCCCCAGCCCCGGTGTTGTCAGGCGGTCGGGAGGGGTAGCTCGGCCCGGGCTGGGCTGCGGCGGAGGCAGCGCGGCTCTCCTGCTGCCTCTGGCAGCCGCGTCTCCGGCCCGTGCTGCCTGGGACGCGGGTGCGAGGCCGCCGGGCCCCCGCTCCGCACGGCGGGCCCCCGCAGGCCGGGCTGGCTCTGCCCCCCTCAGGGGCTGCTCCGGGTGCACCTCGTGCCCCGGCGGCCGGGCCGGCGCGGCCGTGCCTCGTGGGTGTTCTGTGCCGGCGCTTTCTAAACATCCTCCCAGTTCCCAGAAGGGGCGCGGGGAATCAAAGCGAGGATTCAACAGGTGGGAAATTGCCTCGAGCTCCCAGCCGACCTGGTTTTCAATGTCATATGCAGGCACGGGAATCGTTCAGGATGAAGACTTCGTTGTGGTGCTGTGGCCTACAGCATGCTGCAACTTGTGACTAACAGAGTTTTAGTGCTACCTTGTGGTTATAGGTCACGGTCTGTGTTCCAGAACTCATGCAGAATCCCAGAATAGTTTGAGTTGGAAGGGACCTTAAGGATCATCTTGTTCCAACCATGCTGCCTTGGGCAGGGACACAGTATCTCGCTCTTGTTCTGCTTTCAATAAATTCTGAAGGTTTTAAGGGCTGGATTTGATGCTTATCTTCCAGGAATTTTCTAGTTAATGTATTAAGTCCCACAAACCAAGGAGAAGTTCACATAACAGTTGTTTCAGTGTGTGCAAAATGTTATGACCATTTAATTTTGTGGGAAGTCCTGTCTCATCTCGCAGACATGTTTGTAAAACTTTACCTGAATTGGCAGAAACTTCAGTTAGGAGGATGGAAGGAAGGATCAGCTGTGAATTATCTAGAGGAAATGAAAGGAAGTTTAGGGTAAGCGCTAGTTTCACCTAATGCCCAGCCGATTTCTAGCGTCATAATTGAATTACTGGTAGAAAACTAAAAAAGAGAAAATAGAAATGCCTTTAGGCTATTTAATAGACTAAATGGCTTTCAACATTGTGAATTGCGTAGATTCCTTTTTTTTTTTTTTTAATTGGTTCATTGTTCTTTAGCATTTTGAATGCCTTGAAGATTATTCATCATACACTTTGGAAAATGTTTCTAGAGAATGTTCTTTAATATGACTTAAATTGAAGTGCTCTAAGATTAGTGAAGCTATTTGCTGAATGGTTATTTTCGTTTCCTCAGGGTGACCTATACTAGGTACCTATAGCTGTTTTGGCAAATTTTCTGCATTTGGTAAGCTTAACTAATAAGTATCTTTGTGAACATGAAAACCATACAAGACTGAAACTCTTAATTGATAGGTCACATTTGAATATTGCTTTTCACTGATGTAAGCACAAATCAGGGAATTAGGCTGCAAAGAATGACAGGCCTGTTGGAAGGAAATTGAAAAATTACTTAGACCTGAAATACATGAGGAAATGGGATTAATTAAGGTGAGTAGACTAGCAAATGCAAATAGCTTACATTCAGGCAGATGAAGAAAGCATTTACTCCTTTATTTGAAAATTACTGGGATTTGTGTTAATTTCTTGTGTGGTTTAAGCTAATCTCTAAAGAAGACCTGAAATACTAATGTTTTGTAATAGATTCCAATCATAATTGTATATTGAAATCTCCTTTGTTCTTTAGAGTTATACAGCCTTTTAAAAATAGTTAAAAGGAGGCTTCTAAAAAAATAAACACATGGATAGGCAGGATCAGAGGAGTGCCACTAAGATGATCAGAGGGATGGAGCACCTCTCTGACAAAGATAGACTGAGGGAGCTGGGATTGTCCAGCCTGGAAAAGAAAAGGCTCTGGAGAGACCTCACTGCAGCCTTCCAGTACCTGGAGGGGGATTATGAAAAGGAGGAAGATGGACTTTTTATATGGGCATGTAGTGACAGGACAAGGGGCAGTGGTTTTAGACTGAGAGAGGGCAGGCTGAGATTAGATACAGGAAGAAATTCTTTGCTGTGAGGGTGGTGAGGCACTGGCACAGATTGCCCAGAGAAACTGTGGGTGTCCCATCCCTGGGAATGCTCAAGGTCAGGTTGGATGGGGCCCTGAGCAACCTGGACTAGTGAAAGGTAACCCTGCCTATTGCATGGAGGTTGGGACTAGGTGATTTTTAAGGTCACTTCCTTAGCTTAGACCAAACCTTAGATTCTATAAAACTTTTATGGAAAAATAGGTCAAGCTCTTTCAAATTACAAAATTGAACAGAAACACCCTTATTATGGTTGACCTGAAATACTTAAATGCTACACTGTGATAATACAATCTTTACTACTGAATATTAATTGTAGGGCAGGGTATACTGAAATCAAATGTGCCTTTTTGGTCTAGATTTTTTTTTTTGTATTTTGAAGTGATGTAAATCTAGTTTTCAGTGAAACAGGAGAGTGATATCTTTCCTATTTAGTGGAAAGTTTATAGGCAGAATCTGTGAAGTACATCTCTGCAAAAAAATAGCTTCACATTTGGAAAACCACAGATAAAAATTAATAGTTAAATTAGTAAAATTAGTAGTTAAGGAAACCAGTAGTTTCAATATTAGTAGGAAATGCTCACAGTTGTTAATTTAGCTTTAACTGGTGTTCCATTGCTTGTGAGTTGGCTTGTTTGTCAGACTATGGAAAAATAAGATTACTATTTCTCATCCCCAGACCTTGTAGTTCTTTCATCTGCAAGGAAAAGAGTTCTACTCATTACTCTAATTATAAAGTCCAGTAACCTAACTTGATACGTATATGTTTTAAAAATGATTTGTAGCTGGGAAACCATAAGGAAAAGTAGCTGTTGGATACTGCCAAATAAATTTTACTGGTGTTCTTAAGGCACGTCAGCTATTATGTTATTTTTACATTTATACATAATATACATGTTTTTGTAGGTCTAATTTATTTAATAAATATTAGTAATAGTGTTCTTGTTAGATTGTCTTGGGCCATCTCCGTACTATTTTTCTTACATTTTTCATCTTTTCTGTCAGTTCTGTTCTTTCATTGCAAATTACTGCTATTCCCTCATGTCTTCTTTAGCACCTGCTTTCCTCATGTTTCATCTCCTGTCAGTCCTCCATCCTGGTATTTCCTTTAATTGCTTGTTTCATATTCTAATGCACACGTATATATTTCTACTCTCCCATTGCTACCAGGTAAAAGCCAGTGTTCAGTTTTAACATAACTTTTGAGATACCTGTACTGAGCCCAAAAGGGAGAGAACAGATTCGGTGTTTCAGCTTAACACCCAAAGGGATCACTACCACCTCCTATTCCAGGCTGAAATATGTTAATTTTTTCCATTAGTTAGGGAATAATTTTGACAAAAAGAAGATATTTCTCACTTGCTGTAGAAATTCCATCACTTTCGCAGCTATAGTTCCTGGATCTATCTTTAGCAGAGGGATTGATGTATCTTTAAAAGCAGGCAGCTTGGAGGAGGGTTCCTCCCAATCTCTATGGTCTGCAGAAAGGAGAAGAAACTCTTTTTTTCCAGGCTTGTTCTGTCATTGCACTTCTGCACGTCTCTCCACCACAAACACCAGCGGGGTGGGAAAACTCTGCAGTGCTGATGCTGTGCAGCTCTCCTGGCTGGCTCCTGGTGGGGAAGGGTGATCCCACTGCATGCTGTATCCCCTGGGATTTTGAGTCATTCATTGCAGGAGATAGTGTGTGCTGTGGTGTATTACTGAGGCTATGCTAAGCAGCACTGTGGTGGAGTAGTTAGAGATGATCACAGTCTTTGACTTATCAGAGTCCTAGTAGGCTGAAAACCTGGAAGTCTTAACTTTGATGATGAAAGGATGATTTGTAGGTTCATGGAGACATTGCAGTTGTTTTATATTGACCAATATGACTGCTGGGATAAGAGGTGCTAGGGTCCCTGCCTCACCCTTCAAAAATAAATGTAAAAATGCCAGTATTATTCAATAGGAAGGCTCCTGTTTTTTTTTCAGAACTCAAACAGGATTGATTGAAAATGTGCATGTGCTTCTTGTATATCTAACTCTGTGTTATGCTTCTGGATGGTTTTCTTGGCAAAGGTAGTCCTGCTCATTTAGATGAACACAGAATAAAATTGTAACAGATTAGGTGGTATGAAATGTTTTGATTATACTGTAGTGTAGACAGGTTTATAAGCTTGTAGTTTTAACTCCAGCTGCAAGGTGAAATGAGATGATGAGTCAATCAAAAGGAAAAGCAGTAATGGGAAATAGTGTTTTTCTGCATAGTTGTTAAACTATAACAGCTACCTTGATGCTATTTCTTTAAAGGCCTCTCAAGGTTTGTTGCAAATTATCCTGTAATTTAATGTTTCCCCTTCCTTTCCATCTTCTTTGAGTCCTGGTTTTCTTCAGATTAAATTTGTCAGGTATGGAAGCTGGGCTAGGGCAAATTTGGGGTAATTAAAAAGTTAGTTCTGACTTTTGAAAATAGCTCTGCATGTTCATGCTCTGGCAGAACATAAAACAAAGAAACCCAGCCTGCTGTGTAAGAGTATCTGTGTCAGATTGGCCTGTCTGGCTTTGGTATCAGCTTTCTTTTCCAAAGGAAAGCTATTTTGCTTTAGGCAGACAGTTTCTGTATAGGTATAATAGGTATTCTTACATACCTATTTCATTTGCAGGCGCTAATAGCAATACCCAGCTTCCCTGGTTCCTCTTGACTTCTAGCCACCTCTCCACAGCCTTCTGAAGAGATGGAAAGATGGTCATGGGTTGCCTTACTTTGTTTTTTCTCTTTTTATCTGTTCCTCAACATCTTTGTTTACTGTGCAAGTAGTCTCTCCTCTGCCCTGCAGTGGGCTTCTTGGTTGGAATTAGTCCACGTGTTTACTGCTGAACAGGTGAGTTGTGTTCTGCTCTGACCCCTTGCATTACCCCCTCACAGAACTTCCTTTTCCCTGACTTTTTTGGTATGTAAGCTTTAGCTTTGTAAGGTGGTCTTTGGCTTTTATCAGTGATGGCCCTTATCAGCCTGCTCTTCTGTTTATGGATTTTTCAGTCTGACCGATTCCCATGTTTACTTTTAACCTAAAGTAGAAATTACTGCTTCTGTTACTAGAGGGTAATTAGGCAGACAACAGAAGACTAAGCTCATAGCTGTTTGAAGACTGCTTGAAAGTCTGTAGTGTCTATCCTTTAAATAGCCTCAGTACCTGGCAGATGAAAAATGTGTTCTTAAACACTGTATTCCAAGTCCTGAAATTACTTCATCTCTAAACAGACTCATGTAACAACTTCTTTTCATAGAATGTGGAAAAAGCAAAGTTCTTTCACTACTAAAGTTCTGGTTATGCCAATGACTTTTCTGTTCCCATGAGAAGTGTCTCTAGTACATCATGAAGACTGACCTGGTGTACAGTGGTACAAATCCTAGCTGGAGGCTGGCAGCAAGTGGTCTATGCCACTGGTTGGTACTGGTCAGCGTCTTCCCTGATGACTTTGGTGATGGGGCATAGTGTGCCCTCAACAAGTTTACTGTTGGTGTGCCAGAGGGCTGTGCAGCCATTCAGAAGGGCTGTTTATGCATTTATCCCTTAAAACTTTTCAAATAATTCTGGGATCTCTGACATAGGTTTTTTTTAACTCTTCTAATAGGGATGTAGTAGTGATTTGATCAGTCATGCATAGAGAGCAGATGTAATCACAGCCCATCTTAGGGAGGATTCAGTTATAATAGTAGGGTATGGGACTTTTTTGATTTTGTTGTTACTTGTTTGGGGGCTTGATTTGTGGTTGGTTTTTTTTTCAGAAAGCAGTTTACTTTGCTCTTTGTTCTTTAGCTTTGCAGGATTAAAACAAAGTAATCAAGAATGTTTCTTAAAGCAGCAGTCCAAATGGAACCTGGGAAGTCTAATGCCCTTCCTTCCTGTTCGTATCATGCTTGGGATCAGTTCTATTTCAGATGGATGACAGACATTGTGTACCTTGTAAAGGACTGCATACCTGCTGGGCTTTGTCATTAAGCTTGTGATCCACTGAATCCTAGTGCTTCTGTTATGTCACCTCAGGGACTGGTTCCTCAGATGGTCAGTGTAGAAAGCTTTTGCAAGTTTTTGAATCTTTAGATGGAAAATGAAGTCAACAGAAGCTTATAATGCTTTGCAGTTAAGGCATGCTGTCTTCTAAAGTTGCTTTCAGTAAGATTTGTATAGATTGTCTTCTGGGCCAGGTAAGAAAATACTTTTCAGAGTTTTATGTCAATGCTCTGCTATGCTGGAGCCGGGCACTGAAAGAGTTGTAGATAACTTCCAGAAGAATAACATGAGAATGTGTAGTAGCTGTGAGCTTTTGTAAAACTCCAGTTAGTCCTCATGCCCTTTTTCAGTACATTAGCTTTAGTGTTGATCTCTATAAGCCTATGGAAAGCTATAAAATTAACTTTTAAATTGCCAAAATACTGTCTTGACATTTCAGTACTGCATAGGAAACACCTACTTATGTTTCCCTTATCTCCTTTCTTCACCACAGAACTCCGCTATGCAACTGTGTACTGGAATAGAGCCGAAAAAATACTCCAGGTCAGGAATACGCTGGATAGGAGTGGAGATGCTTATGGCTTCTACAACAACAGTCTACAGACAACAGGCTGGGGAGTCCTGGAGATCAGAGCAGGCTATGGCACTCAGACCTTAAGCAATGAAGATATTATGTATGTTGCTGGCTTCTTGGAAGGCTATCTCACAGCTCCGTAAGTACCTCAGGAAACAGCTCAGTTCATGACACATTCCAGTGTATTTCTGTACTTGTGAGATTTTTTTGTTTGCTTTCAATGCCCTAAATTCCTTTCCATTTAAACTAATGATACATTTTACAGCTGAGTGCTGTTCTTTTAATTACTAGCAGGTACAAAGTATAGCTTCTTCATTATCAGGATGTGCCTTCTCCTTCTCATTCTGCAGGATCTCCCAACACCTTGGTGAGATAGATGGGTACCGTATCTGTATTATTGGTTAAGTAATGTAATCACAAAATAACAGAAGTGTAAGGAAGTGCATAAGGAGTAGCAAAAAGTCATTATTTTGCCAGCCTGTAGTTAGATCAGGCAGTTGAGAGCAGATCATGCAGGGAGAAATGTTGCTAGCAAGGTTCTGCAGGGCTTCCTTAAGGACGTTTTTCAGCAAGTACTGTCAAGAAACTACCGGGGAGCAGATACTGAAACTTCACAGCATGAGGAGCTGTGTTGGCCAACTTAAAAAAAATAATGAAATATACACTGTAGGCCTGAAGGCAGACTGGGGTGTGTCTAGAAGGGTTAGTGTTCTCCTGAAACCCCTGTGGGACTTAGCCTTTCCCACAGTGCACATCTATGAAAAGTGACAGAATCTTATACTTGTCACAAATCCAGAGGAGGGTTTTTTTCTAAAATAAAACAAACAGAAAAATCCATAACCCCAAACAATAGCCAATGAAAAAAATTAACCATACTTTGTTCTTTCCTAAGAACAAAGGCTAAGTTGGAAGACAGAATGACACTATGAAATACTCACTGATAGCAGATGGTGGTGCTAAGTTGATGATCTTAAGGGTCTTTCCCAGTCTAAGAGATTCCATGATTCTCTATAGCTGGTGATACAGCTAAGAACGTGATGCGTGAGTTGTTGTTGAACAAGCTCCATCTTTTGCTCTATCAACACAGTCACAGGAAAAGAAAAATTCCAAAATTCTGATGCTGGGACATAGCTGGGAGAAGTTTGTGATGCTACTGTGGCTTGACTTTTTGGCTTCACCAACTTTGCTTCCAGAGCACTGAAGTAAATACCCAGAGGCACTGTCACACAAGCCAGCAAGGGCAGGTTGTGTGTTGAACATTTGTCAGATACGACTGCTGGACCAGATTATATTAATTTAATTAGTAATATATTTTAAGATCAGTTAATATTTATGGATAGCTCTCTGAGCATATGATAATGTGACTCACTAGTAGGTTTTGCTGGTGAGGCACCTAGGTCTCTGGAATTGTATAAAGGAAGTTCAATAAAGTAATATTTGTCAATAACAAAACACTTCTGAGAGAGTGAAGGAGTCCTAAAGTTCATAGTACACAACCTGTACTCCAGACAGGAAAGGCAATTAAGTTCATGAGAGATCATTGTTGGATTATTTGGTATGAGCAGTTACTGCCTTGCACTATTTGGTCAGTTTATGACCAAATAGGTCAGTTTGATCTATCCCTGAATCCGGGGAGTGCTAGCATTACATTTAGAATATTGCTTAAATTGGATATTGTTCAACGTTTTTTTTTTTCTAAGGCTTTACCTAGGTGTGTTAATCAATAGGTGATTAAGCTTAAGTTTTGTCATGCTTCAGGTAGCTCAGTCCACGCTAAGCTCAATTAGATGGCAAGTAGTGCTGTAGTAGTAACAACTCACACCCTGTTCCTCTTCTGCTTCCGCAGAAGATTTGTGTCTTCGTAAGTTTAAAACAAACTCAAGTATGTGTCTGTTCCTTTTAATGTGGTTTCAATGTGAAACAGTCTCTGCAGGGATTTATCTGATGTCTTATTCTACGCTAAGTTTTAGAGGAAGGAGGTTTCCTCCCTTTTGCTTTTTTCCCTGTGTGTTAAGTGAAGATTCACAGAAGTGAAGTTATCAAAGTTATTCTGTGCAAGGCTTTTGATTTGTGCAGGTCATGTGCTTACTGAGGTTGGTTCCTAGCCTGGCTGCTGTTACTCTAGGGCTAACAGCTCCAGCACTGAGTGGTCCTTTGTAAAGAAGTGGATAGAGCAGAACTAGTAATGAACAGAAGTGAAGCTGAGGGCTTGTATTAATGTGGAAAAGTACGGCTTGGAAAAGTACGGCTTGAGACTCAGGCTTTTAAGTTAAATGGGGAATTCAGCTGTTTGAAAGGAAACTAGATGCTAGAGTGGGTTAAGATGCAAAACGAAAAGCAGCCAAACTAAAACCAAGAGCAGCTGTCTTATCTGAGGAGACGTTTTGAGAAAATCCACTGAGAAATCCCCTGACAAGTGCAAAATCTGAAAATGCTTGCTGTTAATAAAATGAATATCAAATGTTATACATAATGAGTTTAATTTTTTTGGCTATTTTTTGGTCCCATTGTCCATCTGTAACTGCAGTGCAAGCATATTTCTCACTGGGTGTTACAAACAAGTTTTTTTCTGTCAGGTTGTGTAAAGCTATTTTGGATAAAGAAGGCTTCTCCAGAAGCTAAGAGTACCTTTTGAAAATGTTTTGGGTAAGGAGCAGAGATGGAATAGCAATGTACTCTCTTGACCCTTGATAACACAGAGAACCTATTACTTCAGGTTTTAGCTGCATGACCTTGGTGGGTTTTTATTATTTGGCAAACTGCAACAAATGAATCCTTTTATAGACTGTGTTTGCAATTTCCTAAATTGCAGAAGTGAGAACTCCTTAAGTCTGAAGATGTTAAAATTGCACTCAGAACTCCATTTCTCCTTCATCTTGCCTAGAAATTTAGAGAATCCTAATTAACATGCAGGTAGATGTTCCATCTATGGGACAGTTAAACAAGGCTTCTGAAGTAAAACTGGGAAACAGCCTTTCTCAATCAGTAGCTCTATTCGCATCAGACTACCTGGCCCATTTAACCTGTTTTAGGGAAACTCTAGCACCATCACAACTTTACTTAGAGAAGGTGTCTCTAAACACTCTGATTCTACTTTTGCGCACATTGGTGCCCACAGCTCGAGCTTCCCTTTTAAGTTCTTGGTAAGAACAAGGGAGAGTGTAGGTACGTGTTTAGCTTTGGGGAAGGCTTTATTTGCATTGTCAGGCGTGTAGCTGCTGAGTGAAGAGCCATATGTCACATACCTGTACAAGCACCTCAGGTAGTTCAGGCACAGCCTTTCAATACGAAAACATTGGGTGTGCTTGGTAATTGAAGAGCTTTTTAATAGGTGGTTACCTGTAGTCCAAGCAACTCCAAGGTCTCCAGCTGTCTTGCATCCATATGTGGTAAAGACTCCATGAAGCAGACCTAGGGTGGCTCTTTGCAGAAATCCTAGAAGTCCTACTAGGAAGAGCTCTGATGTGATGCATTGATAAGAACGAAATGTTGGGGCCTGAACCCATGTTGAAGCACAGCATCCTGCAGAAGCTGTTGGATGAACCCGAGGTCCAACATGGCAGTGCCTGCAATTTGGAGACTTTCAGGAATTCTCAACTAGCACAGATCTCACATTACTCTTAGGGCATGAAGGAAAGTTTCCAGATGCAGCTAAGTATATGCCTTGCCTATAGTAGGAACCTAAACAGTCTGTAAAATAACCAGATTTTTTAAAAAAATCAAAATACAAAGCATGCTACAACTGTCTTATCTTCGATTACTGGGGAGGAATTAATCTCAGCTCTAACTGCTGAGGTCAGTGGTAGAAAAAGCAATAGTCAGACAATTCTGCCAAGTGATGGCAGAAATGTAAGTCTTCTCTAAAACATGCTTCACCTTTCTAGTGTTGACACCTGATTCAGAGTATGAGAGTATCCATATGTTTTTAAAATGCCTAGGTAGACACTGGATAAATAGAATCTTAGTCTGTAATGTCTGGGGATTCAAACACTTGTTTTTATCCCAAATCGCTCACCTTTCTACGAAGTCCAGTTGTATAATCTAGCCAAGGTACTTGCTCTGGCTTTCTTAGGTATGAATTTCCTTTCCCCATTTCTAACAGAGAAGTGTTAATGAGGCGTGAATTAGTGGCAGAACACGTTTAAATCTGTGATATTATTTTAAACCAGTTCCAACTGGGACATGCCAGGTGCCTAAGATCAGTATTTAAATTTGAAGCAACATTAATTTTACTCTTTCCTCATATAGCCTCAGCTGACCTGAGTCCTGTCATGTTCCTCGCTAATTTGAAGGAGGAGGAGGACTCTGCTTTTCTGGTTTTAGGCTTGGAATTCTTGCCCCAGATTTGCAATTGCCTTGTGATTGGCCTTAGATGTAGTTTCAAAGCCTTACTGTAGTGATCCAATTTAATTCTGAGAATAATGCCCTTACAAAACACACAAGCTATGCATATAGAAGCTTTGTTAAAGCAAAAAAAGCTGAAGAGAGCAACAGGGGAAAAATTCTTGATAACATAGGCATTAAAAAGAAAATCAATTCCAGGAATTGTCTGTCCTCTGATAGCAAATAGGAGTGAAAGCCATTAAAGAAGCCATGATTCTGACCTAACCCAGTCTCTACATCAGTCATGACAGCTTCAAGATACTGCTGTAAAATCTGCCTTTGAGTGCAAAATAGAGAGTAGAGCTGATGGTTGAGTCTGGAAGCCTGATCATTTGTCCTAACTAGCTTAGGCAGTCGTTAGGCCAGTATCCTAGCTGGATTTTATCTTCCTCATCTGTGTCTAATCCCTAAACGATCATCTGCCAGATGGACCAATTTGTGTTATTTGCTCCTCTTTAATGACATGAGAGCTCTGATTTCTAGAATGGAGTATGTTATGCTCCAGTTCCCTTCCTAAAATTACTTGGGATTTTTAATTGCCAGATTCTCTGAGAATATGCAGGGGTGGAGAATATTGATCTGTTTCTCCAATTTCCTTGCCATCTTCTGAAAGCAGGTTATGATATTTTTTGTAGTCTTGTGTTACATGGGAGTCAAGAAACTCCAGAACTAAAATTGTTGCTGTAGCTGTAGTTTTGTGAAAAATGTAATGGTGCAAAGCTGTTGAATGTTCCCCTCTTGTCCCAGCATCTCCCTTCTACAACCTAATTCAAACTACAAATAAAAACCAATCACATTTTTGCTGGATTAATGTTTTGCCTGAATGTGTGAGACAATTAGATTTGATTGTCAGAATGGTACCAGAGCTGAGATAAGCAGCAGGATCATGCTATCAAGTTCATGCAGTTGTCTGGGAATGGGGCAAGAGACAGAAAGAGGGGAGAAGGTCAGTTTATGATTCTCTAGTCATCAGCACACTGTTCTATAATCTTTGTCTGTATTCTGTAATTATTCCTTGAGGGAAATTGGGAAGAGCATCCCTCCCAGAGAAAGCTGCCCTCATAAGTTTTACTACAGGAATTCTGCCCTGCTGGCATGTGCTTTCCTTGAGGCTGGTATTGTTTCTCAGTGCTGTTTTCCTTCTCTCAGCACTTGGTAGGAGATAAATGTGCTGATAACATTTGTAATTCTATCTCTATCAACTCCAGACCTCAACAAAACAATTCTCTGCTGATGTCTCTCTTTTCTTTTTTTTTTTTTTTTAATTTAATCAGTGATTGAAAAATGTGTTGGTTAAGTTTGACTCACATTAAGAGAAACGTTGAAGTTTTATTTTGGCTTGGATTATACAATTACATTTCAGCTAAAATGGAAGGGTGATTTTAATTCTGGGCTCCTGAGCATTTTTTGACACTTGATTTCATCTTGAAGGACTTCACTTCAAGAAAACAAACAAAAAAGCCCTAACCAACCAAGCAACAAAGCCCTTTCAACTTTTGTTTTTAATAGTTAATGTGGATAAAACAGCTAACTAAATTCAACAACAGAAAAAATCACAAGAACTTTGTTCTCCATAAAGCTGAATCTATTTATGGCTGCCATGAGTGAGAGTTTTTGTGGTAACATGTAGGATCATCTTATATGCATTAAAAATGGAGATAGTTACCTTAAACAGAAAGAAACATGGTTGCTGGCAAATAAAACCTGCTAGACATCATGCTGAAATTCTCTTTTTGAAGAGTGAAATGAACTGAATCAGCAAATTATATTACCTTTGCCTGTGTGGGGTTTTGTTTTTTTTTTTTTTGTTTCCAAATAGAATAGCTCTCCAGAAAACTGTTTTTGTTGTAACTAAAATCATGTGCTAATGCTTTCAAGATGCTTCTGGCCTACAGATATTCAATGAATGTGCAGTTTTGCTATGAAGTACTTAAATTTCATTCTTGCTTCTTTCCATTGTGCAGCAATTTGAACAGGCATTGGCAAAACAATTTATTTTAAGTCATATTTTAACAATCATTTTGTGTTACTTTCGCTGTTTGTCAGGCACTGGAGTGTTTCCTGTGAGTAGGAGAAACTTTGTGGACTGTGTTGCTTGTTTGTTAAGGCATGTTGATTCATGGTAAACAGAAGATGAAAAGGAATAACTCCTGTTACTCTTGTTTTTTCAGGCAAATGTATGACCATGCTGCGAATATGTATCCACAACTAATTAAGACTCCCACCATTCGAAGTGGAGTTCAGAATTTTATGGCGTATGTATTTATTTGCTAAAAATAAATCAGTCAAGACTTGGGATTGGAGGATGACAGAATTTTCAACCTTTTTTTTATTCTTTACCTTATGGGCTTAGGAAAATATATACTTCCTTTTCCTTCTGATTGAATACCATTATTATTATAAAAGAAATTCTAAATATACATGGAGAAGTGCATATACCCTTCCCTAATTATCATTCTTTCAAATGAATGTTAAGAACCATTTGCTGGCAAAGGGTGGGGGAAATGTCAATGAATTCTGAAGGTCATTCTGGTAAAATTCCTTCTTTGAAAAGCTGGTATTTTCAATATTATGCTGAACCGTGGTGTCCTGGCACCTTAATCTTTTAATGTGTATCCTTTCCTTCTTCTGTCAGGTTAGTATTTTATTCTACCACCAGTGTGAATTCTATTCTAATCACAAAAGTTCTGATTCACTTTTCTCTTTAGATGTAAAAATCAAAAATAATTCTGCTTCAATAATGCAGTTAAACTGGTGGCGAAACTACAAGTAGGAGAAGACCCAGGCCATGTACTGGAGAACTCAGCTGTGATTACTAATTATTTTAATCTCCTTAGACTTGTGGTTTTTTCCATTACAAATACTTGTGTGAAATGCTCACTTTTGGGGATTATTTTCTTCCATCTTTGCCTTGTCTTGCCCTTTCCATAATGGGTTGAATATCTGACTGTTATTGGTGTGCATATATGAAGTTGACTGGTTTTAGCTTATCCAAAAAATAGAACACAGTGTCTTAGCGCTCCTTTGCTATCATTTTTCAGCACTGCCGTGCTCCTCCTTGTGAGAAAAATGGGATAGCTGCCGTATCAATGTATATGTGTTTTATCCTAGAATGACAAGCACAGCAGCTGTATTCCCCAAGAAGCATTGTTGGATGAAGGGGGGCAATACTAGGTGGTCTTGTATTGCTTTTCTATTGCCTCTATCCTCAACTCCTGCATCACTGCTTAACTTTATAGCAATTTTGCAATATGGGTTGCTGTGTTGTCTTGGAAGTCGTTAGCCCTAAATCCTCTGACCATATCCCTATTTCCTTGGACATACTTCTTGCATCTTGTTGCTTCTCGAAAGCTAACTCTGGTTGATTTTCTCACCCATATACTGCTGGAAGAGTTTGCTTCCTTTACAGGTTTGTCCTCTCTATTTTGCTACTTTTACATAGGGTTGGATGGATAAATACTGGAGGATGGAATAGGCCAGAATCTGATCCTCATTTCCTGTGGCTCTTTTGTGGCCCTTTGTGCACAGAAAAAGAGAGAATTTGGAGAGATCCTTACAGTGTTGGTGGCTCTTGCCCCAGGGTCTGTTGAGCTTGTGTTCCTTCATGCTTGAAACCTGGATGATTTGGCTCTTGACTGGATCTGGCACAGGGTACAGTTATTTGGTCTCCCACCTGCTACTCAGAGGAGCAGACATGGTTCTCAGGCAACATTTGAGCACCAGCAGCAGAAAGCCTTCGTTGCACTTGAACCTGGGGGAATGAAGGAGGCTCTTCAAATGTCAATCTATTTTTATTCTCAAATAGACATTTGAAAGGGGATGGTTCATCTGACCTATCAAATGCTTGTTTCCCTTTATTGACTAGTTTTGCTATTGCAAAGTCCTCTACAAACATGGAGTCTAACTCCTTCTTTGACACTAAAATCTAATAGAGGCACATGATTGTAGGATATTTTGTTTAAGTCTGAACATTTACACTTGGAGGATGTAATGTTTATATCTGCAGGATTTCCGGAGCATGATTTGCCTCAAATCTTTATTAAGACCTGGACCATCTGGGTCATAATGTATTTGTCCCTTTTCTGCATTATCAAGTATACTCTAAAAATCCCAAGAAAACCCAACCTGTTTGTTCCTCTGCAGGAAACAAGATCAATGGACAAGACAACAAATCAGAAATAATAAGGATGACCCATTTTGGAGGCATGCTGGCTATATTATTGCACAGTTGGATGGTCTGTACATGGGAGCCCTCGAGTGGGCTAAACTACATAAACAAACAGTAAGACTACTGCACATCTTTTTCAGTACCTGGGGTTTGGATGTCAGTGGACAAACATGGGAGAAGGGAATCTGCTTTTTAAAAATAAGAAGCAAAAGTAGGATACTTACTGGCAGGTGCTCATTCTGCGTGCCATTCATGCAAAATCTTCGGCTGTGGCTGTTCAGTGTTGATAATGACTGAGCACTCGGGCCATGTAACCACAGATTCTTCACAAGGGGCTTGGAACTCTGGGGACTGGGTATGGCGATTAGGTTGGGGGTGGCTTTTGTGTCATATCCGTGTGAATGTTGGAAGGACAGCAATTCTAAAGTGCTTGTTGCTGTCACTTTACAATTGTTATTAAGCAAATGACCCTTTAGGTATAAAGAGTACCTGCAACAGTATGAATTAAAGCTTTCATTCTTATTTCCAAGCATTAGATTTCAAATCCTAAAAGCCTTACTATCTTAGACTATGTTTTACTTTGTGAAATGACTTCCTCTTTTCTGTCTTTCGAGTCTCAAAGATACATGTTTACAAAAGATGTGGTCTGTGTTGTGGCAAGTCAGATAGGATAGATTTTGGAGTTTCGTTGGATGGTGGTTTAGTTGGGGTTTTTTTGGGTGTTTTTTCATCATTTGTTGCTCTTTAATTTCAACTGGAATTGTATTCCGGATCATCAGCTTGTATGTAATAGCAGAACTACTTTAACTCCAGTAGAGACATGGCAGTTATAATGCTGTCCTAAAGTCTAATGTCCAATAGTGTGACAATACAATAGTGAGTTTTCAGTCTGAGAGGAAGGACTTGAGTAATTGAAGTTGACCTTCTTACCTAGGTTAATCATACCAAGAATACTGAGAAGTTGGGGGTCCTGAATTGTAAACAATTGCATTTCAGTAAAAATGTGCATCTTTCTTGCATAAAGTCACTCTGACTTTAATGAATGGGGAGCCAGCTCAAATGAAAACAAAAAGTGTTTGTAATAATAATCCATCCTGAGGGACCTGAGTTTGTAGGGGGAAACGCTAGAAACCTTGACTTTCTAGGAGAAGAACACATTCATATCCTTTCATAATGCTGTGTTTGAAGAACCCTCTCAAGCTCATCAGATTTTTTTTTTTTTTTTCTGCTAAAGAATCTTTTAGATTCATGTAGGGGGAAGGGAAAAGTGGTGGTTTGTGTCTGAGTTACTTCTTTGTAATAGGCATGCCCTGCCTGCAAAGTGTGTTCCTTGATGCTTGCTTGTTTAACTATGCATTTCATACTAAAAAGCACTGACCTCTGAAGTGTTTGAATAATTTTTACCCTTTTTTTAGAAATCTCATCAGGATCTCTGTATAAAAATGGTGCATTTAGTGAAAGTTCAGATGTGTGGTTCAGGCTGAAATATTTGTGTCCTCCATTCTTGAATTATATGCAGGAAATAGTTATTTATTTATTTTTTTTTTCCTTTTCAGGAATGTGCTTGGAGCCATTAGTGGGATTTATTTTGATTCTTTTCCATGTCAGTCACAATTTTAGCTTTGGACATTGTCACCTATGTTGAGATGTATATACTTTTATTCAAAGCAAAAATGTTCACTGTGTATGTATTTCTTACTTGAAATGGTGTTGCTATTTTCTCTCTTTGCTGCATCCAGTAAGTTAACATCAGTCCTTACCTTTGAGTACGTTTTGGTCAGCTGCTCTAGGTCCTTGGCTTTTGTTGGCATCAAAATGACACCTGGCAGTTCTGTAAAAGTACAGGAAGTTTATTTTGTTGGATAACATGATACTTTTCAAGTACATTTGAGGGATTAGGCTACCACTGTATGTACATATTTACTGCTGTTAGGATCTCCTTCAGGAAACACAGCTTGAAGGCTGTTGCTCCAAGCTTACATAGGCAATGAAAACAGGTGCAGATGCAAAGCTTCTGGCTAGTATTCTAGCTTTGACACATCAATTTATCTGAGAATCAATTCAGCTTCTGTAAACTGTTGGTGCTTAATAGCCTCAGCTAAACTCACAAACTAACCACAAGAGCAAACACCACTGGTATCTTCCTTATTCCCTGTGATTAAAGAAACCGGCCAGCCAAAGTGCAAATAAAGTCACCTAGCAGTGTTTATTGTCTTTGGATTATCGTAATCAGGAACAAGTTTATCTTTTGATCTCTAGCAGTTCAGTAGTTTGGATTCATGGTGGTATTGACCATAAGAAATATTAAAAATACCTCGTGTGTGGATTGTTGCGTTTTTCTTTTTTCTTTTTTTACCCACACTCAAACAAAACAAAAGAAACCCCCTAAATCCCAACAGAAACCAAGCCAAAACTCAACATGTGACAATCTGTATTTTGTTGCCTGATACTCTGCTTGCTGTTGGGAAAACTATGTGTACTTCTAAATTCAACACATTATTCTGTATATGTAAAGGGCAATTGTTCCCCTTGTCTTAAGCTTAAAATAAGAATAAATACTGTAGAAGAAAGGCTAGAAAGCTTTTCCTCTTAACTCCCAAAACATCAGAGACATGAGAAGGGGAAGAGGAGATGGGTTTCAAGGTTCTTTGGTTTCCCTGCACCATTAATGATCATACATAGTTCTCCTCAAGTTGTTGTCCTGAACACTGAGAAGTTGTTTGGTTGACACAAATTGGTTAAAAGAGATAAAGGGGATGAAGAAAAGGGAACTGTGTTTACAAAGGAAAGCTTGACAAAGCGAATTATAACACTGAGCAGAGTTATATAGGGCTATTTCCTTTTCAGGAGAATGGAAACAAGCTGTTTCATAGCTAATCTGCTTTTAATTTTTTAATTCTGTTTTCTGGTACTATGCATGGTAGTTTGACACCAGAGCCAGATACTTCTTAAGTGAGAGTTAGGTTTTGTGTACACAAGTAACTCTGAGGTATTCTGTTTTTCTGCTCTCCCCTGAAATTCAGACCTGCTTTACTTGAATATTGTAGAACCATTGCATCTGCCACAAGTAACTGAGCTTTACTGCAGAAAGAAAATTTGGGCTTTGAATAGTTTGATAGTAGCACTCGTATATATTTTTATTCTTTGTGAAGGAAATGCTTTGTACTGTATTGTTCTAAACTTTGGGGTTTTACTGCATGGAGTCTGTCTTCCTGAGGACAATTTTAGGTAGCTGCTTCCATTAAGACCTGCATGAAGACAAGGTACATTGTAAACCTATGTATTTTGAATTTGATATTTACAGGTATCATTAAGAGTGATATCAAAATTTGAATACATCTTTATGTTAAAGTGTGACATTATTGCATCTGGTTTAGCAACATTTTATATCCAGTAAACAAACCCAACCCTTTTGTCAAGACAATTTCTGAGGGAGGGGCACTCAAAGGACATAAAGCCTTTTCATCTGCCTAATGCTCTACCAACGCTGTGATTAATCTTGGGCTTGTCTATGCAGGGATATTACTCTTGAATGAGGAGGTGTCAGAGTTTTAAATACTAGAATGACTCCAGGATAGCTCTCTATTTGTACTTCCTTATTTTGTACTCAGAGTGCTCAGGCTTGGAGAAGTTACTGGAAAACAAATGCTATTTTATAACTTGCCTATTTTAATGTCCCATGCAAACAAGCCTTTAGGGCTGGTTCTCTTCTTTCTGCTGCCCCTTTTAAGTTTATTTCTCCCTTCCTTGAATGTAACTCAGTCTCAAATTAATTTTTTTGTTTTGCTGTTCAGGATAGCACCCTGGAGGAGCCACACATTCTAGCAAAAGGACTTTTGATGTGGCTTTACCACCTCTCTGCTTGTCAGTTTCATTCATTCATTCTTCTTCAGGATCTGAATGACATATATAATGAGTTTTTCTGACATTGCTGAAATGTGAAATGAGAGAAGATGATTACAAAAATTGTAATATGCCCTATATCACGCAGTTATGATGCAGTTTTTTAGCTGATGTTAAGAAAGCACAAGAGTGGGAAACTGTTTTTAAAATACTCAGGCAATTCTGACTGATGCTGTAGCAGCATCATTGTAGCTACCTGCAGATACTACAGTGAAAGCAGGTTTTATGAAGGAGAATATGGAGCGGTAGCAAATGGATGCCAAGTACAATTAAAATGTCTTGGGGCTGGCTGAGCAATCTCCTGCAAGCCAGTTTGCTCCCTTCCTGGTGGTACTGTACAGTGATGCCTGTGTGAATCAGACATTGGAAAATGGCTTTCCCTTATTGTGGGTTTTCAGTGCAGCTGGATGGGGAAAAATGGTGCTTCAACAGTGCCAAAACTCTATATGGATTCCAGTGAAATAGAAATTGTGACTGGTTTGTAATTGTTTCATATCTCTGAGTTGCTTTGAACTATCCAAAGACATATCTCTTGATGTTGCTCCCTGTTTGGATCCTTACGGCAAAAACATGATGAACTAAACCAATGTAATGTACGTGAAAGTTTGTTTTGGATTTCTTCCTCAAACTATAGCTGCTGTTGGGGTCTTATGCTACTAATGGTTTTAGCTGTCAGAATGGCTTATTTCTCTTGTGTGTAAGCATTGTGGGAAGGCTTAATTCCTTCCCGTGGGATACATAGACTGGAGTTTACATTATTTCTGGTTTTCCTATTGGTTATTCTTTCTGCCAGAGCAGCAGATGGATAACACAAGAATTCAGCCTTCTGAATAAAAAGCAAATAGATTTGACACTGTTTTGTTTTTCCTTGTCCCCCTTTACTGAGGTTTGTAGAGAGGTCAGCTATATGGGTTTAGTAACAGTGATTTATATCGTAAGTAATGTGTTTCTTTGCTATATGATTATGCGGCATTATAAAATTACTATTCACAGCCCTACAGTGATGTGTGTTCTGGCTTCTTTTCCTTAAGCCTTACCTTAACAAGAGGCATGGTGAAAGCAAGAGCAGGAAAGATTTAGAAAACGGTATTTGGAGGTTGAGGTTAAACCACTATTAAACCACTATCATTTTTGAAGAGGCAAAGTAAGAGGAGGTTCTAAAGAGTGTGTTGCACAACCAGCTGTGTGTAGTTAACCCTGTTAACCCTGGCTAGCTCCAGCCATAAGGAGTTTCCTGAAGCACTTCTAAAGCAGAGTGCCTCTTGAATGACTTTGCTTTTTCAGCTAGTTTGATTGGTTTTGTTAACATTGTTTGCCTTGTTTGTTTCTTCCTCCTCAGACCTGAGGGTGTCTTAAATTGCAGTGCTTATAAAAATCCAAAAGCTCCCAAGAGCATTAGTCTAAGGCTCTTCAAAGACACGTAGATAAACAAAAAAATTAAATTTTACTTTAGTATATCTGTAACAATGTACTGATTGGTATGCTGCTTGCAAACACACACTAAGGTTTCTTGAGTTACAGTTTTTGCCTCAGAAATCATAGCATTGGTAATGCCAGTACAAGGGCCAGATCCTGGAAGTTTCCTCAGTGCCGGATGCCATACTGAGTGTGAGCATCTGGGCCTTGTCAGTAGGCATTTCATAGATCACACAAGAGCTTCCTTTGGGAGCAAAAAACAAATTCTAACTACTGAGGCTGTCTTGATATTTTCCTGTCTCAGTATTTTTTGTCGTCTTCCCCTTTATTCAGCCACTGAGCAACTTTGATGTCCAGTTTCTGAATGCAGTTGGAGACCTGTTGGACCTTATTCCTGCATTATTTGATTATTCTGCGCGGGGTGGACAATGCAATGTGGATGCAGGAGGCCATGGGAGATACCAGTGGGACATGGGACATTGCTCTGCACTGATAAAGGTGAGCACCAGAACTTTTATCTCCAGTGACCGTGTTGATTTGCAGTGCCACGAGTCTGCATTTCTGGAGTCTTCCCTGTTCATGTTGCATGTGCATAAAGAGATTTCTGTTAACGATCAAGATGCATTTATTAAGTTTTCATTTGTGCCTACATAGGATTTTGAGTCCAGTTTTTCTCGCTTGTGTTCAAGGGGGGGAAAGAGGCCAAACCAAAACCACAGAGATGGATGGTGAAAAGCTGCTAGAATTACTAGGGAATGAGGAACTACCAGGGAGAGGAGACTGGTGAGAATAGCTCATTTCACCTAGAGAAGTGAAGTCTGAAAAGGGGTATTGTGAATGGCTGCAAATACACTGGGCAAATAGGCAGGAAATAAAGGAAAAGGATTATTTAAGCTAAGGGACAGTGCTGACTTAAAAACAAATGGGTGCAAGTGGCTGATGTTTTCTGTTAATAGTGATACCTTTGAATGGATTTCCAGTAGGAGTGATGACAGAAAAAAACCCCACGTTTTTAAGATAAGTGACTGATGCATCATGGTGGCAATTACATTTTCCAATTAAAAATATTAAGGAGATTTAATCAGCATTCAGAAAGTCAATGTATCACAGAGAAACAATATTCACCTTAAACTGAGAAACATTAACTGAAGCATTTGCCTGCAGCAAGAGGTTTCTGAGCTAACAACAAATCATAGAACCAGGAAAATATTTTGAAGACATGTACTATCAGTATTTATTTGTTTATTTATTTATTATTTTTTACCTTCTCAAAATTAATTTGCTTGCATTTGCTTTTGTACTTCAAAGTGGATCAGAGGAATTCTCACAGAAACAGCATGTTTTAAATTAATGTTGGCTATGTTTGCAAAGATCTGATCTGAATGTGTGAATAGAACTATTCAAAATGAAACAGGGGGAGAAAAATCATACCATGCAGATATCCCAAGTAACCCCAAGGTGTTTTATTTTGAAAACAACACATGGGCAAGAATTGTTTCTAGAGGTTTCAGAAATTTATTTAGTACATAGCTAAAAGCACAATAATCTGCTTTTTCTTCAACAGTGCAATTAATCAAACTACTTAAAACAAGTTCTCCCAGTTTTTTTCAAGTAAAAAACTTGAAAACTTGCAGAATATCATGAAGTCTGAAGTTATTAATCTTTCTGCTTCTGTTTTCTAGGTTCTGCCTGGATATGAGAATATATATTTTGCCCATTCCAGCTGGTTTACTTATGCAGCTACACTGAGAATATATAAGCATTGGAACTTCAATATAGTTGATCCATACACCAGCACCAGCCGTGTCTCATTCAGCAGTTACCCAGGTAAAGTCAAGAAAACTGAAATAATGTAGGTACTCAATTTGGCATGGACCACCTTGTAGCTGTCTGGCTGTGAAAAGGATGGTAACAGAACAAGCACTGGCTTCAATCTACCTTAAAACTTTTAGCCACCAAGAGAACAAAATGGCAGCTTGAATTTTCCGTCTTGAATGTAACATTGTTGTCATTGTCTTTTGTTGTTGATTAATCATCTTCAGTGCTCTGAATAGTACTGGTTAAATATTTTACCTCTGTGACAAACATGCTGCTTTGAGTTCTGCTTGTGTTGTCTGCAGTCATCTCAAGTGCTGAACTCCTCACCATGCCTGTAGCATTTGCGTGTTTGGTAACAACCATTTTGAGCACTTCTGTTTACCACTGTGACATGACTCTTGCTGTAATGGGATTATTACTGAGTATCAAACACTCACTGTTTGAAAATGTATTGGCTTCTTTGATGTTTGGTTCAGAAGCCTTCTGTTGGTTTGCTGGGTTTTTTTTTCCTTTCACCCCTCATCTTCCTCTCCCAGCTTCTCTATAAGTTGTTGTAGAGGGGAGTATTTTTAATGCTTATTTGGTGTTTTAGTAATATAGCCAGACAAAATATTTAGAATCTTCTTTAGGGAGGATTAGGCCAAATGTTAGAAATCGCCAGCAAGTAATGTTTGAATAGCAAAATATATACTATGTATATACATAGTACATAAAGTGTACAGAATAGCACCAAGAAATAAGAATGTGAAAAACCAAAGCAAATCTATAACTCTTAGAGCTCACATTGCACAAGTTTTTAGAGGCAAAATTTCAAGTTCACAAATACCCAAACAGTCAAGAATCTTCATAAAACATTTCAAATTAAGTATATACCATAGCAGATTATCTCATTCTCATGAAATTTTGTTGGTTGATGATTAAAAATGTGCTTTGTTGAGTTACAGTGCCTTACTGTAAGGGCAAGGGTCCTTCATGGCAGGGGCTCCTGAATCTGTGACTGGGAGAATGTTTTGAAAAGTGGTTGCATTAATTTCACATTGAAAACAGGCCTTTCTCTGTGGGGGTCTGACCTTCCTCAGGGATGCAGTCTTTTCTGACAACTGAGATTTTCAATTTGAGGAGGGGGTAGGGATAGTCTGAATGTCTCCTAGTGCACAGTCTTCCAAAAGCTTAGCTTATCTGCAATTGCCTTGGAGGAGTTTCACTCACTTGTTGCAAGGAATTTTGCCAAGCCTGTGTAATTGGGTTGAAAGCAAAGTTTTCTGAGCTTTATTCATCACGTGGATGTTCATAAGGTTATTCTGGCTCTCATATCTCTCAGCTGAAATATTGATGTTAGCACAACCCTTGAAAAGAATGTGGCTGTTTAGCAGCTGTTGTATGCTGAAGATTCAAAACTGGGGATCAAGATCAGCCACACACAATAATAATTTATTTTATTTTTAGTGGGTGTCTGTGGTGTTGTCTTTTGGTTGTCCCTTTTGTGGGTTCTTTGTATAAGGAAATACAAATATTCTGTTTGCATGAGACTGATAAAGCATTGTGTGTGGCAGGATTGTGGAAAATCAGCTACTGCTTTGCTGAAGTGGTTGGGGTCTGTTCATTGGTATACAAAATCCCAGTGTGCTTCCCTGACAGTGTTGAGGTCTGCAGAGATGGCTTATTTTAAAGCCTCCTATTGCCATGTGTACTCTGACATTGTGATGTGGGAAGCTGTACTTCTACCAATGAAACTGACTGAGAACTGTTGTAAAGCATAGTTCCCATGGCTACAGTGAAGTTTGAGAGGTCTGTGGCATGTGAAGTGTGCTCACTGGCTTCCTGATTGCAGGGTGCTATCACAAGCACTCGCCAACCGTGGCCCATTCAGCAAATTGCATTAGCTGTGGGTGTAGTTCACAGACTTGCAGTTTTCCATGGAATGAGTAAGCAGTGGCCTAGAAATGCTCCAGGGACATCACGTAGGACGGAGGCAACTGCCAAATTCCTCTGCTCCATGTTATGATGAGAGATATTTTCAGGGCATCTGACTCTGGAATCTGCAGCTCCTGGCCATGGCTCAGCTTGACAGTTGTAATGTCTCCCTGCATAAGTGTTCCTGCTTTTAGTCTCTGTCCTGATAGACACTAAGAACCCATAAGAAAGGCCAATTTAGTAATCTCTCCTGAATAGTAACATCATCCTATGGACATAAAACTATTAACTTCTGGAGGAAACAGAGAGCTTTAAAAGACAGGTGCCCTTCCAGGCCTTCACAGACACTTAACTGAGTTATTTAAAAATTGTTGTCATCTAGTAAGACTGGATATAAAATGAAACTGTGCTGCTGTGTCAAAAAATGTTAAGGGGTCATTTGTCTTTTGAGAAGGAATGTGCCAAAGCCATGATTTTTCCTGGGGTTGTGGAATAAAATTATCCATATTATACCTTTATTTACTGAATTTCAAAAGACAGGCTACTAGATTGCAAAACTTAGTATTTGCTGTGACTCAGTTTAGAGGTTCTGAGGCTATTGACTAACCATGATTTGTGTTCTGGTGTGCATTGTGGTACAGCTGGAGAGCCTTGTACTTCTTTGCTCATGTTGTGAGTGAGCAGGTAGGAGGACAGACAGGGATTCCAGAGTCCATCCCTGCTTCCCCAGAGTTATCATTGTTCTGCTACCAAGTTCAAATGTCCATTGTTAACAACATCTCTTTGCTGCTTTCTCCCCTTCAGAGCAGCAGTAGTCCTGCAGAGGCATAGTCAAGTGGGAATTAATGGGAGCTGTAATCTCTGTTTTTGCAGAATGATTTCTTCACTTGCTGCTCATTTCCACACTAACTCACCTTAATCTCACTTAAACTCTGCTCATAGTCTTCGTCTGCAGAGCTGCATGTAAGACAGTTCTGTGAACCTTTGGAAAGGAGGAGTCTGAACTGAAAGCTTGAGCTTCATTGTCTTCTTCAAACTCTGGACATGAGTAATTCCTGTGGCTGGTGAATCACTGCATAGCAGAGTGAACTGAAATTGTACAGAGAACGTTACTGTTCCTCACAAATGTTGAATGAAGCTGTGCTCATTTGAGGGAATAAGAAAGTGATGATAGAGACAAGGTAGGTGCTATGTTTTGCGCCACTTATCTAGTGGTGGATCAGACAGGAACCTACAGCTCTCCTCCCTCTGTGCTCTATTACCCCCACCTCCAGTCAATTCTTTACACTGCTCATTGAGGCAAAGAAATGAGCCAAACTAACTGCTAAACTTTGTGGTTTTCTTTGGATAGCAGGGAGGTTTCAGCTTCCAGGATTTTCATCCATTTGGATGGAGCTCTTTTGAACTTCATTTAAGAATAGCAATATGCCATTTTGACCAAGCACTCTGGTTTGGATAGTGAGCTACCTTCTCTGTGCTGAGCCACAGTCTTGTCAAGTATGTTAATTTGATTGTATCAGTTTAAACAAAACAGTTGAAGAAGAGTTGAAGAATTTTACTTCTACCTTTCCTCCTCTTGTCCATTACTGGGATCTTTCTTGACTGAGCTGGGTGGTGATATAGGAGTAAGATGGCACAAGTTGTCTTGATGGATGCCTATACATGTCATTCATCTATCTATCTATCTACACATGCTAAGGCAGGAGAGAGGGGTAGTTTGTGTCCCTTGCTTTGATGTAATCTGGTCTTAGTGCAGCATAGTCCTTCCCCACAGTTTGAGGAAGAGCTGGGAGGAACAAACCATGGAAAAGATGGTAGCCTTCATTCTCAGGAATACCTTGCTCATGAGGTATTGCCAGACCATTTCCTGCTTCCCTGTTTCTTCCAGCATCTGTTTAAAACCTATAGGGAAACAAAGGAAAGTGTCTAGTGAGCTTTGGAGATAAGACCAGAGCTATTGTGTGGGATGTGCTATTTCTTACTGCCTAAGAGAGATGTGCAAGTGGAAGGAAGGCAGCTGAAGAGTGTTCAGTCTTGACATGAGAAGCAGATGCTGAGTCTCTGCTAATCTGGAGAATGTCTTTACTTTCCTATATTCAAGTGTGTTTGTACACCAGAGCACTGGGCATCTCAGCCAGGAGCTACTCCCATCCCTGAGAGGTGGGCTAGACCTCATAGCTTTGACTTCCAGTCTGTAAAGCTGACCCTTTCTGCACTTGAATGAGCACAGTGACTGTTTAAAACACAAATAAAACTGATGCTGTCTGGTTCAGAAAGCAGCAGTCTACCTCTTTCAGAACAACAGCAGCCAGGAGCATGCTGCCACCCACATGCTCTTTGATGTGCTGACTTTCTAGAGAACACTGTGGCTCAGATTGCAAAAAGTGCTTTGCTTTGCTTGGCTGATTCATTAACTTGCCATGGTGAGTGAAACTCCAGACTCTGGAAACCTCCGTTTTCCAGCAGCATTTGAAAACTGAATCTAAATGGCTCAGATCCATAAAACGCAGTCAGAAGTACTTTTGCTTGTTTCTCTGTAGAGTTGTCAGGTTCATAGAGGGAGGAGTTAAAAAAAGATGAAAAAATTTTGACTGAGTGTTCCTAACAAAAATGGAAGGTGGGTTTACAGGAAAAACATAGAAGAAGCATACAGTGAGACACCTTCAATTACAACAGATTCTCATACTTAGAAGAATGGGTCAAGAGGACATCAAACATCTTGCTAGACTTCTCTACCCAGATTTTATATTTCTGGATGTCTTTACTGTGGGTAACCTGTTGCTTGTGTTTTAGCTTCCTTTTGTTTCAGAGTTGCCTATGCCTTAAATCTAAATGGTATAGGCCATCTTGGAATAATTAGTCTAGTAATGGTGTATCATGGAGGGCATGTTGTGTTATAAAACATTGCAGGATAAAATTTGGTAAATACTAAGGCCCAGCAGGAAATCCCCTTCTTTTCAGCTTAGCTGAGCTTTGCAGTTTATTTGAATTACAGAGTTCAGCCTTCAGTTAATTCAGCATCATTCCTGTGTTAGCATTTGGTTTGAGTCAAGTTTTCCTGTCCTCTCTCAGCTGTTGATTGAAACTGAAGAACAAAACAAACCAAGTAGTTTCTAAGTAGGACACTTGGCATTGTCACCCACAGGAATGATGCTCAATTCACATCACATTTGTTTTAACAATTTCAATTATTGTCTCTGATTGGGCAAGCACCACTTGACTTGTTATGCAGCAGATTATTGCTAGAGTATCCCATGTCTTTGTGTAAAATAGACTGGCAGTTTAGGATGTTTCTCTTGTCCTTATTTGAGAGAAATCTCTACTGATAATGTACATAATATATCGACTCTCTCTCCACAAGTAAAATACCAGTTGACAGAGTGCTCAGTCTATTCTATACTGATATTTTTTTAGACAACAGATGGCCATGCAGTATATTTTCCTGGATCTGCTCTAATTTGAAAACTTGCTACTTTAAAGAAATTTTGATGAACTAAAGTCCTTAAACATTACTTTTGCTTGAAGGTAGTCTGCCTTTTATTAAAAAGCCCAAGAGTAGGAGGCAGAGGTAGGCTGTCTTTCTTGCTGTCATAGGTTGGTGACCTTTTCAGATTGTGTTAATGAAGCTTGCTGTGGAAGATTTCAAGGGAGCTCAACTATTATAGTGTAGCACAGCATTTTAGCATTTTGTCCTCTTGAGGACTGATGTTATTAAAAACTTCTTAACAAGAGTTTAGGTTCTGTATGACTTCCCCATCAGGAGCTCAGTTAACAACTTTTCTTCCCCAACCTGGCAGCCACATATCTGCTGAGTAATCTAAAAGTCAAGTTATTTCTGCTGTACAAGTAGTCCCTATGCTGTCCAAGGCATAGATGACCTTTGCAGCTCTGTATGACACCTCCCAGCGAAGGGTTTGCAGTTGGACCTAGCACTTCTGTTGGCATGTAACCTGGAAGGGAATCCACCCCACAGATCCATCACTGTATTTACTTTGCAGAGTTGGCAGGCATAAAAAAACCCCAGCGACAACATGTCAGAAAGAAGAGTAGGTAGAGCTCCTCCTCATATACAGGATGTGGTTTATGATTTAAGAGATGCCTGTATCTTGGAGATGCTTTTAAGAATAGTTAGGAAAAAATTAAACTAGAAGGAAGATTTTTCTGCTTGATTTATTACAGTAGGAGTTAATTAAGGGGATTAATTTAATTAATTTATGTTGTCTTTACAGAGTAAAAATCTAAAACTGATACTGGTTGATAAAAATGTTTTTGTGGAGTTTGTACTTTACTTTGGACTTCATTGTTGAATTTTTATACTTTTTTAGTTCACTTCTTTGTTAGAAACAAGCACTTGATAGGCATTTAGTGTATGTAATGCTTAGCATAAGACTTAAGTTGACTTATAGAGAAGCTTCCAGGTTTGGCACACAAACACAATGCAAATGGTTTAGACAAAGAATTAGATGTCTTGAAAGTGTGCCAGTTTCTCATTTCCAGCTGTGTTGACAGATGGGCCTAAACCGCTGCACAAGTTGCTACTTAATCTTTAATCTTTGTACAGTTTGAGTTCATACACACATGCATTGACTCACCTGTATCCTTATGACTTGTCTATGTTTTGTTCTATGATTATATCAAAGGTTCACAAAGATAACAAATTTTCTTTTATTGCTGTTTAAGGCTTTTTGGTCTCCCTGGATGACTTTTACATACTAGGCAGTGGCTTGGTAATGTTGCAGACTACCAACAGTGTTTTCAATGAAACCCTCATTAAGCAAGTGGTGCCTGAATCTTTGTTAGCTTGGCAGAGGGTCCGCATTGCCAACATGATGGCAAATGATGGCAAAACTTGGGCGGAGACCTTCTCAAAGTGTAACTCTGGTAAGTACACATTCATATGCATCTTAGGAAAAAAAGATGTGTTCCCTCTACCTCTTGTACTTGTTTCCTTCCCTTGGCAGGACATGTAACTCTCTGTTCTTATACCCAGGAACCTACAACAATCAGTACATGGTTCTAGACCTGAAGAAGGTCAAGCTGCAGAGGAGCCTTGATGATGGTGCATTGTACATTGTTGAGCAGATCCCAACTCTTGTGGAGTATTCTGATCAAACAAATGTTCTCCGGAAAGGTAATAGCTCCTATAGTAGTTACTGGCTTAGGAAAATTGTCTCTTTATGGCAGCTGAGAATTGTGTTTTGTACCAGGGAAGGGTTTGTTGAACAGTAATCCTGAGTTTAAGGATGCCTCTGTAGCTGGGTCAATGGCAATCCATTTATCTGGGATGCTGTGGCAGCAGTGCAGTGAGCATCTGTGTCTCCTAGAAGCACAGGATGGAAAAACAGGTTTTGTCTCCTTGCTTGCTTGCATCCTTGGCTTTTTTTCTGGTATTATTTTGCCCTGTTGAAGAGACCAATGAGGGAAAATGTGAGATCTGTTTGAAGCACTACTAAATAACTATGATGCTGTGGGCTACTTGATATGATTGTTGAGTGAGTAACCTTGCAAGAAGATGAAATTTTGAATACCAAAGAAGTTTTATGTTCAGTTTATCTCCTGAACTTTTCTGGATCTTTGTTTTCTGATAAATATTTGCTATTTAAAAGGTTCTTTAATTCCCTAGCAAGACTAGCAGCAACTTGATCGAAAACAAAGAAAAATCTTGGTGAAGCAGAACAGTCGCTGTCAGGTTTAATTCACAAGTGTTTGCTAGACACATCATCAGCAAAAATCCTGAGCCTTAAATGTGTCTGGTGCTTTGTGCTCCTTCTCCTAATCACATGCTGAGGGGATAAATTGATGAATTGCTCATCATCAAAATTATGGGAAATTTGTCTATGTTAGCAGCTGGGGTTGCTCCTCTTTGAAATTTTTCCTCGTGTCTAGCTTCTTGGAAAGTTCTAGCTTATTCCAGGCATTGCCACATTGTCTGTGTAGTTTTATAAGATATTTCTTATAATTTGGATAAGTCCCATAATTTGGAAAAGTCCCATATCTCTCTCTTATGCATCTGTCTCTTTTGGCTTCCTTTGCCTTGGGCTTCTCAATGCTGTGTTCTGCGTGGGGTGCAGACAAGCTGATAGAAACCCTCTAGCTCTGGCACTGGAAACATTGCAACCCCATCATGGCAGTGCTGTACCTATGCAGAGACGCCAGGCTTGGAAGGTACCCTGAGTTCCTTTTCAGCAATGATTTTGGAGCAGCTGTGTGGCATTCTCTGTAGGACTGAGGCCAACTCCTGGGCTTGGGCACATAATGACCACTTCTTCCTTCTGAGATGTTGTAGCTGCTCTGTTCTCAAAGGTGGCAGCATATATTAGAGGTTACACATTAATTCATACCTACAGTATGTCTTTTCCCAGATACCTAAGTGTACCTTGTGTGTATTGGATAACAGGGTGGTCAGTCTCTGGGAGTTTAGACATTAGGAGGACAGCCTTCAACACACAGGATGGGCTATGCGCTGCCAAAGTGCAGTTTTGGAGACCTCAGCTGCTGTAAACAGCAGATTGGAACTCCTCCACGCCATACAGGACACCAGACAAGTCCCATCAAGGCTCCTGCCCTGTTTCCAGGTGCTTAGAGCAGCTCAGGTGAAGAAGGTTTATCTTTCTCAAGAGCAATGCTGGCTTGAAGTCTTTGTAGAATAGCTGACCCTGGCACACTCCATCATTGCCATGTAGCTGGTGTCCCAAGATAATGCACTTTGGGCACTCTAGTTTGGTCAGAGTGAGTTTGCCACCAGCACTGGCTTTTTAAATCTCTTTGAAATATAAACCTAGAAACAACAGAGAATGAGAATTGAAGTCTTATGTGAACAAAGGCAGGTATTGCTGTAGTAAGCCTTGTACTGAGGAAAAATGAAGCATTTCCTTATACAGGTTTGAAAATGGAAAGATTTTTTTTTCTTTTGTGGCTTCTGTCATCTTTTTTTGTAGGACAGTGTAGGTGAGTTCTCAAAAGCAGGCATCTCTTACGTTGCCCTTTCCAGGAAAAGATGTCTGGGTGCTTTCTGTTTATTGACAAAGAAAATTCAGAAATCCTTTAGAGGAGGTGAAGGAGGGCAGCACTGTCTGAAGTGAAGGAATAGGTCACAGGAGTAGGCTGTAGTTAATGTTTCTTAATGATGAATGAGTAATACATCAAAAGAAATACATCAGAGCAAAACCTGGAATCTGAGTGTCTTCCACCATATGTGCAATATTCTTATTGCTCTGTCTCTCGATATTGCTGATACTTTTTGCTCTCAAAGGGCAGAGGAGGAAAGCATTTCGATTCAGAGATTTTTTGCTGCCTTCATGTCATCCCTTCCTTTCAACCTCACAGTCTTTCTTGACTTGTTTTTTGTCAGTGTGCACCCTGCCAGGTTTCACTGGCTTATAGCAGCCCTTGGGTAAAGCCTGGCTTAGGCTGACTGCTGCACTCTCTGCATGGGACTTGCAGTCTTGCAGAGCCTGTGACACAGAAGAGCTCTTGCTGGAGGAGAACTTCAAGAGCTTCCTCTGTTTTAGCAATTTTAACAAAAGGTTTTTCCAGGTGGGAGAAAGGGTTCATCTGTACACACTGGGCTTGTGTGAGACAGTAGCACCTTTTTGAATCACAGCTAAACCTTACTAGTTTGGAAGTTGATGTATCTGTATCCTCCGGCCTGCGTCATTAGAGACTGGCAAGTTGCTCATTTCTGGAGGACGCCTGTATTACAACACAGCCTGTACACAACCTATTTCCTTCAGGTAGGCTCTAGGTCCTGTAAGCAAATGCCAGCAGACAGGGTATTCCTGTCTTCCCTATCCTAGGCAGAACCCAAGCTGGTGAGGCCTCCACTCAGTGTTCCAGTGCTTATGCTGTCTGCATCTTTCAGGAATTTTGGTTTGTATCTGTGGGTATTGCTCCCAGTGACTTCCAGTTGATTTTCCTAAGCATCTTACACGAGACTCCTCACACTGTGCTGGGCTGATCCTAATATGTGGAGGCCTACATTTACCAGTGCCTAGATAGTAAATCTCTAAGCCAAATCCTGATGCATGTGATTTGAGAATGAACAACAGGGAATGTTAGCGCTTTGGAGACAACTTGAAAGTGTGCACCTCTTGGGCCTAGCTCATGTTGCATACTTGCTGCCTAAAAAATAGAAAAAAAATAAATGTTAAAGGTATATAAAGGTATAGGTATCCTTATTTATTCCAGGACTTCCTGGAATAAATAATAATTACTTCAGATTCTTACCTGGAAGGTCTGACTCTTTATAAGAGCTTTCCACAGTGGTCTTCTTTCAGGCAGTTTTATGTCACCCATCCTACCTGGCATCCTTTGCTCTTGAGAGTTCGTGAAACTGCAGGATTGCTTTTGGAAAAGTTAGAGTAAGGCTCTGCTCTGCTGATCAATCACTTCTTAACCTTCAAAGGCAGCTACTGGCAAATGTGCAGCAATCCCTCATCTTTCTTTATCACTGTGTGCAACCCCCACTGTACAAAGCATGTGTGTGCTGGCCTGCCTCCTGTTCACCCCAAGTAGCTCTGTGGTCTCTGTGTTTGTGTGTGTCAGCATGGTGTGGTGTTCTGCTTTGGTGAGATGGGAAGGGGGCAAAACCAGAGTGACTTCAGGCCTCTCACTGAAGTTTGGTGCAGGTAAATGGTCTTGCAGTCCTTTGAGGTTCAGCAGGGAAACCTCTGCAAGAGGGCTGTGGCCATGCTGCATGTTCAGGCTCCTGTGAGTCTGATCTCAGCTGTTTTGCAGGATGAGTCCTGAGGGTGGAAGTCTGGGGGCGGGTTGCCTTGGTACGCACAATCTCCAGTGGTGTTACACTGGGAGTCAACCCTGGTCATGCCAGTGACTGTTGCCTTGTTGTGTTCAAACCAGTTTTCTGTGTTGTTCCTCGACATTCTGCTAAGGCAATGCAACATGGAAAATTATTTATTTTCTTTTCTGATACAAGCAAGAGCATTCAGCTTTTCCAAGTGATTAACAGATTGGGATTTGTCTCTGTCAGGTTACTGGCCTTCCTACAATATCCCTTTCCATGAAAAGATTTACAATCTCAGTGGCTATGCATCATATGTTGTCAAGTATGGCATGGATTTCTCCTATGAGCTTGCTCCAAGAGCAAAAATCTTCCGTCGAGACCAGGGCAAGGTGACCAACTTGGAAAGCATGAAGTACATCATGAGATACAACAGTAAGACACATTTGTGTGCTGTGGAGCTGATATTAATAAAGTGTTACTTTTATTTCTTGGATTATAGTGGGAAGCTGCAGCTTCACATACAGATCAGTTATATTGTCCTAAATGCAGAAAGCAAAAAGGTAACACAAGCTTATTTTGGAGGTAGGAAACTTGGCTAAAATTGCTCTGTCAAGAACAAGGCTCCTTGGGTTTGTTATTTGACTTTTCCAGAAAGCTTCTGACTCCAATAAACTTCATGGACTACTATCACCTAATACATCTACAGCCTGTCAGTCTTGAAAGCCTTAAATCCTAAGCAACAGTTAGATGTGATCAGACCAGATAGTTTAGCGTAAAACTTAAGGTCTTTTTCCATGTTCTGGCAAATGGTCTTTTTCAGGTGGGATAGAGTTAATTTTCTTAGTGGTTAATAGAGTACTGTGTTTTGGATTTTGTGTGAGAATAATGTTGATAGTTTAAGTATTACTTAAACTCTGATGTTTTAGTTATTAAGTAAAGGACTTTTCAGTTTCTCATGCTCTGCCAGCGGGCAGGTGCACAAGAAGCTGGAAGGGCATGGCCAGGATAGCTGACCTGAAGTGGCCAAAGGGGTAATCCATACCATTGAACCTCATGCTTACTGTATAAACTGTGGGAATTGGCTTGCAGGGGCTGATCACTGCTCAGTCATGGGAATTGCATCGGTCAGCAGGTGGTGAGCAATTGTATTGTGAATCACTTGTTTCTCTCAGGGTTTATTTCTCTTGCCCTCCCTCTTCTTTTGATTTTTTATTATTAATTCAGTTACTGAAATTGTTGTTATCTCAATCCCTGTTTTTTACCTTTTTCTGATTCTTCTCCCCATCCCATAAGGGGTGGGGTTTGGAGGGATGCAGTTATGTGGTACTTAGTTGCCAGCAGGGGTTGAACCAGGACAGTAGGTAATGCTCTGTTTTTTCCAGACTGGGTTCTCCTTAACTGGATTAAACCCAGCTTAATTAACTTCTGGCTAAGCCCATCTGAAAGTACTGATAGCTTTAGATGCTATATTTTTATTCCCAATTATAGGGAGCTTGCTGATTACTGGGCTTGAGGTTTGGGATGCCTCTCCCAGGGTGGGGTATCGTTCCTGTCTGGGCTGTGAGTAGCAGCATGCTTGTAGACGCTGAGCTCACCACCTTCCCCTCCTGGCTTGCAGCTGCTGCAGTGGGTGTTGAAAGGTTTTGCTCCTTGACACTTAGTTTTATCCAAAACAGGAAAACAAAGGCTCATTGCTGCATTTCCTCCTCTCCCCCCCACCTCCCCCCCCCTGCCCCGCAACCTGCCACTTCCCTTTGTCTCCTAACAAAGTTTCTACAAGCTTTCATCATGTGGAATTTCATCAGATGGAATTGCAGCTTTTGTGGTTAGAGGTTGGCAGTGGTGCCTGTGGGATGCAGAAGTAGCTGTATGGTCTTGAATTAAGAGCTTGTCTACTTAATGTCCTGAGTGCTGACCTGTAGCTGGTAACGAGGGAGAAGCTTAAAAGCAATGTGACAGAGTGCAGTTACCCAGCTTTTAGTGGCTCCAGTACTTGGCATCAGCTTTTTGTGAGGGAGCTAACATTTTTTCTTTTCTTTCTGCCCTTCCCACCACATTTCACCCCAGACTATCAGCGTGATCCTTATGCTGAACACAATCCTTGCAACACCATTTGCTGCCGGGAAGACCTGAATCCTTCTTTACCGGTGCCTGCAGGCTGCTATGACTCCAAGGTAAATTACCTCAATTTCAACATCTGCTGAATGTTTGCTGCAGCCTGTTTGTGCTCCTGTCAGACCTGTAGCATGTTTCCCTGCACTAGGGCAAGCATGGCCAGGCATGTCTGTTCCCTCTTTTCATGCTGTCCGAGTGCTTGGGCACCTCCTTGGATGGGAATTCTGTGCAGAGTGTCATTTCCTGTTCCTGACATCAGTCCTGGCACAGTGGCAGGGGATACAGGGAGAGGTGTATGAAACAACTACATCCAGGGGAGCTTGTGGTATTCAGGGCTTAAACCCCAAAGTCTTACAGCAGGAAATGAATCTTCAGCTCACTCAGGGAAGGAGACTGTTGTACAGCCTCAGCCCTCCTGTTCATTAGGACTCTGTGGGTGCCTCCCAGAGCCCACAAGATGTGGTTGCAGTCTCACTTTAGGTTTACATTTACAACAGCCTGGCTCTCTAGTAAGCCACCCTGCTCTGGGGCTCCATCTCTCTACGAAACTGCTTTCTGGAAAGTTTGGTGAAGATCACTTTGCATTTTAGGGAGATGTGGGAAAATCCTTAGACCCTCTGTCATGGAGAAAGCAGCATTTATTTTAGGCAGGTTATATGGTATTTTCACCATGAAGAGCAATGCCCAAGCGAGCAGCTGTGCAGCCCTGGTGTACTGGGAAGATGTACAGTGTTTTATCCTGTGGGCTCCAGCCTGCTACATTTCTGGATTGAGTTTGGTGGCTAGGATGGGCCTGGGGAGACTATTTTGGTATCTCCATCTCTGTGTCTGGCCAGCTGTGTGTTGCAGTGGACAGTAGTGGGAGAGTCCCAGAGCTGGCTAATACAAGAGGAATGCAGAAAATGGCTTTGTAGAGGGGTCTGGTAAGGGAGTGGTCAGTGCATGCTGCAATGCCTTTGCCAGCATGGTTAGGCAAGGGGAATGGACTGGGCTGGAGGTGGAACAGGGGGCCTGAGAGGGGCATTGAAGGAAATAACCCAGAGCACAGGCCAAACCTGTTCTAGTTATAAGCTCTACAGACAAATTTAGTGGCTGAGTTTGGGGAGATGGAGCAGGCTGAAGACCTCACTGGAAAAAATTAAGGAACAGCACAGAGCCTGGGTAGCAGTATTAACTCTGCTGCCTTTCTCCATTTCCCCTATTACCCTGACATGCCCCAGGGGATGGCCCAAGTACTCAAGATGCAGCAGAGCTTAGGGCAGACCCCCTCATCTGCCTGCTGCAGCCCCATAAAAGCAGGGAGGGTTGTCCTAAAGGCAGATACTCTGGCTCTTTGAGCCTGGCTAGTGCAAGGGCTATAGGACAAGTGTGGGCTTGTGGTTTGCTGTTGCCCTTCAGCACTGGCTGCTGCGTGGCTGAAGATGCCTCTGTGCAGGGGAGAAATTGCTGCCTGTGCTTGTTTCCCTCTGCTCACTTCCCTCACCTTATCAAATCTCCCAGAGTTGTTCCTGCTGTCTGGGATGGGGATGTGTCAACCCTCACACTGCCCTTTTGCCCCGGGTTCCTGTCCTTTGTTCCAGGTGTCGGATTTCCGCCTGGCTGCAGCTTTCACAGCCTCTGCCATCAATGGCCCTCCAGTGCAGGGCGGTCTCCCCGTCTTCAGCTGGAGACGGTTCAACCGCACGCGGCACCAGGGCCTGCCGGAGTCATACAACTTCGATTTTGTCACCATGAGGCCGATCCTGTAAAACCAGCATCAGTATCCACAAGTGGATTTTTTTTTTTAATGGAAATTTTATTCTTGTGTAATAAATCAACCTGAATGTCCACATCCCTGTGCCTTATACCTGCCTTCCCATGTCCTGCCTGCTAGGCACTTTGTATTGATACTGGCTACTTCACTGTAGCCCAAAGCACGTTCCTTTCTTCTGAGCTGTTTGGGTGGCCCTTCTTCTGACTAGGATTGATGAGAAGCAGGTGGCACTGCTTTCTGTTGATCTGAGCCATCATTGCAGCTGTTCCAAGAGCAGGAGTGAGGAGCAGTGCCACCAGTGGGAGTCATCTGTTTCCAGTGGCAACATAGGACCTTGTCTCCAGGGCTGGGCCAAGCACAGTTGGCCATGCTTTGGGCCATGAAGGCCTTATCTCAGTGTTGGCTTGATGTCTGCCTTTTGTCTGAGTAGTGTGCTGCAAGTTGCTTCCCATCAAGTTTGTGTTCTCCATGTCAGATCAGTCTGTTCTGTACAGGATGTGACTTTCAGTGGCATTCAGTGTCAAACCTTGCTTTGTGTGGCCAAAGCATCTGGCGATGTCAGGCTGCAAAAGAGGGTGAAGGGAAGCAGCCTGATGCTTTGGATGTGCCCCCACCCCAGGCTGCAGGGACAGAAATGTGATGCAATGGATCTCTTACAAGGGATCTCTCTCTTGGAATGGATCAGCCCTTGGAATGCAGTTGCTCAGTGCCATCTTTGCCTGCTCTCTCAGATGTGACAGGGGAATGTGACAGTGAAATGGCTGTGAGGGCCAGGGCTGTGCACATTACTCTTAGTTACCTGTATTTACATCAAGGAATTGCGTCACTGGGCTGTTTTGTGCTAGATGTTCTATGTATAATTAAATAAAACAAAATAAACAGCTCTTTCCTCATGTCTTTGAATGGTCCAAGCTAAATAGTGCACAGCATTGCCCTGTCTTAGGAAGGTAAAGAAGGATGAGCAGCGTGAGGTTTTAATGAAGCCTCTAGAGTGTAGCTTGTGTGATGGGGAAGGGAGCATGTTACTGCAATATGGGTGAGGTTCTACCTAACTATTTGGCTGTCACAGTAAGGGTGATTTTTGCCAAGGGAGGAGGGAGACCAGAAGTTACAGCAAAGCTGTTGTTGATGAAAAGTCCATGAAAGGACTGAAGTAATTTGTTTGCTGAGGTAGGAGGTAGGTGTGAGATGCTGTGTGCAGAGACATCATCCATATGGTGGTGGAGCCACTACCACAGATTGGATTGAATTGACCTAGACTGAACAGGTTGCAGCAGGCATTAAGGAGGACACTTAAGGAATGGAGCTGGGTCACAAAGGGCAGTGCAAGGATCTGAGCTGCCAGCAAGCAGAGGACCAAGAATCAGCTGCTTGTTTGAAACTGGAAGCCCAGAAGGGCTGGAGGATGGCTTAACTTCACTCTCACTCCTAGACAACACAGCAACATTGCAGGATGTATTTACTGATTTTTTTCACAGTTTTATATAAAAATACAAATGGAGAAGTACTGTTTAAGAGTTTGTCCCAGGAACCAGGACATTTCCAGTGGATTACTGCAGTTGAACAGTGTTCTTGAGTCGGGGCACAGCTAGATGCTTCCACCTGGAGGGAGTAGGGCTGTGTGGCACCTGTGACCTGTCCATGACATGACAAATAGGCCTGGAAATGGCAGCTCTGCCTTTCTCTCACCTTGAGCCTCCTACTCTAAGGTATGACCTGCTTTATACTCCAATCCTGAGTTGTGGGAAAACAGAGCTCCATTTTTGAGTCCCTTTCTGTAAGTATTTACTTACTAAATAAACACTAAATAGTAAAGTATTTACTTTACTATTTATTTGAGTCTTAGGACTCCAATCCATGTGACTGTGACTGTTTTTTTGCCTATGGTTGTGCTGCTAAAGGCTGCTGCATTCCTCTTGCTGTGCTGTCCTTTGTGCTTCCTTTATTGCCAGGCCAGCCAGGATTCATCTGCCAGTCCTGACCACAGAAGCTGGGTCCAACTCCTCTTCCCTGCACAGCTACATCAGGGACCAGGGGAGGTTTTGGTACGGTTGCATGGCCCTGTAGGCAGGTGCAAAAGAACTGACAGGCAACTGCATGAAGTTTAAAGGTCTCTTTGAGTATCTTATTTCCTTCCCCAGACCCTACTTGGAATAAAAAAAAGGAAGGTATACTCTAAGCAGAGGATTTGTGGCAGAAGTTGCCACCTTTTTTGTACCCTGCTTCCAGGTTTTTTCCAAGTCCTGTGTCTTCTGACTCTTTAACTTGTTTCTAGATTTGGCTAAAGAGGGACTAGTTGGGGAGATGGAAGTGGGAGGTGGTTGTGATAAAATCTCTCTTGCCATAATGAAAAAATCCTCTTCAGTCAATGCTTAGAGGAAATGATTCCTCTCAGCAGGACGGTCAAAATTGTCACGTCAAAATGCAAGCTTTCACATGCTTTCCCATCCCCCTTTTCTGAAATTCAGCAGCAAACTCACCCCTCCTGGTTCTAGTGGTCATACCCCGTAGAGCCTCAGGTCTAACAGGGGCCATAGTCTGTCACAGCATCCTCTCTCTGGAGCAGGAGCCACCTGGGCAAGGTCTTATCAGCCTGCCTAGGCCAGGCTGCACAGTACTTCAGGACAAACCAACAGCAGTCCTTTGCTGTCCTTTGGACAGTGCTGCTGGCTCACATTTGGGGTTTTTTCAGTTTCCTTAGTAGAAGCAGCAGTGGTGTGCAGAAATGGACTTTGCTCTTGGTACATTCTGCTCTGGGGCTGTAGCACTTCTTTCCAGACCTACTATGGAGTGTGTGCCAGAGCTACCCCGCAGCAAACAGTGAGTTCACACGTTCACATTCTCACTTTGCTTTACTTAGCAGGAACTGCAATTACTGCAGTGCTTGAGCAGAGTAGTTAAGCTGTGTTTGATGATAAAACATAGGTTCTGCACTATGTGCTGTACATATACCTCTTAGTCTAAATAGGCAGTTTGAGAAACTCAGGACTTTCAAGTGGGATTGTGCTGAGGCATCACTTCACAAGAGTCCATCATCTTCTGGTCAGTGACTTGAAGCAAATTTTAGTAAGTGCATGGAAACTAATTATTACCATCACAAATTAATTATATGCCCTTGAAGTACAGGCTCAGCACTAACTCAGGGTAGGCATATCAGTAACTCCATGTTCTAAGGACTTTGAGTTCTCTACACTTTGGTAGCTGGGTCCAAGAGGTAGATTTTCCCAGACTGTCTTCTAGTCCAGCTGTTTATTGGTCCAAAACAAGTTGCTGTTCCTGGCTTCTGCCCTTAAAGCAGCTGGGTAGGAGGCAGAGTCCTTCATGATGCCTGAGCTGAAACACGCTTTTATTAATCATGATTTCATTATGCCTAAGTGATGCACTTTGTGCTGAGCACAGCAGCTTCTCCCTGGCCAGGTGAGTGGGCCCCCATGCTTGAAGGGTGCTCTGAAAAACTCTGGTACTTTATCCAGAGCATCTTGCTGAAAAGAATGATCATTGCTTCAGAGATCAAACCCAGCATCTTGGAAGGCAAGGAAAGCAGCAGCAGCAACTGGATTTGCATTCCTGTATTCATTTGGGGCAACTGTAGGGTGCAAGTCACTTTATTCTGTCTGTCCACACTTTGCAGAAATGCATGGAAGACAGCTTTGCAGAAGTTACAGCCTTGCTTTGGTTTTTTTGGTTCTGTGAGGGCAGCACCATGCAGTTGACTTCCTGCGAATGACGAAGGGCCAAACTCTTGCTGCTCAATCTAACTTGAGCAAGTTGGTAACACCTCTAATGAGGAGGAGCAGGGGCTCTGGGCTCTTTTTTGAGAGTTGCCTACTGAGGTGTCAGGAACTAAGCACAAATGACTCAAAAATGTTAAAAACCCAGTAGTTTTATTTCAAAGTATAAATTCCAGGCTTGTCAGACAAAACCCCACTACAGTTAACACAGACACACACTAATCTACAGTACATACAAAAACAGGGAAAGTGGCAACAGCCCAGTTTAAATTGGACATTAAATCAGTCCTACATTTTTTCTTTTGTATTTACAAGTCCAGGTGGAAAACAAAACAAGAAATCAAATTTGGAGTTTTCCAACAAAGGATTTTGCACATTTGACTTCTGTTAGCCAATAAATTACTAAAGCTGAACAGGAATTCCTGAACAACTACTACTCAGCTATCTTATTTACAGCTACACCCTATTAATTTAAGACAGCAGTACAAATATATATATGTATGTGTGTATACACACACACACATCTATACATACATATATAGACATATGTATATAAAAGAGAAGAAAAGAATGCTCAGCCTGCATAACGATAATGAGAAAGATGCCTTTTTAACTTAAAAGGGATGAAAAAGAAAAATCACTGATTTGCTTTCTCCTAGCTATTGTTAATTTTTTCCTTCTCCTCTCAGAAGGCATTTGGAAGGGAATAGATTTGCATGGCAGGGCTGGCTTAGTATCATTTGATCTCTTCTCCCTACAGTCTTTTCATACAATGCCCACCCCTGCCCAAATCAACAAATTAAAAAAATATATATTTAATATATCATGCTTTTATTTAAAATATCTGCATAGATATTTTTGACAAAAGGAGAATACTCAAAGGGTGTATAAGAAGGCAGAATCACAGCTTGCTTTTGTACAGTGTATGCAATACTCATCCTGGAAAATGGCTGTCTTGGGAGCAGGAACAGATGTGACTTATCCCTACATATAATATTGTTTTTTATTTACTGTACATTTAAGATGAACAGCATCCAGGAAGGGCTGAAGTGGCTGTTTCTGTTACAATACAAAATGATGTTCAGGTCCTACTACTGAGCTGAGTTGTGGCCCCAGTGAAGACTGAGGGGTTTTGCCTTTGTTTTCAAAGGAAGCAGGGTAAGACCTCTTAATTTTACAGGGAGAACACCCATGGGTGTTTCCAGCCTTGTGCTAAAAATGTTGGGAATGGGTGTCTGTCTCAGTGCTTGTGCTCGATAATCTATTGTGGCCAAGGGCAGCACAAACAATTCCAAGGAGCAATGGCAGACCAATGCCTAGGGAAGCTGCTTAGAGCATGGAAATAATTACAAGCTGAGAGATCTGCATCCTTGTGTTTTCTGAAGCTGACACTGGAGACAGTACAGATGCCATACCTGCAGTCTACCCCCTCATAGCATGTATGTTTTTATATCCAATGAAGTTTTTTAGCCATACTGCAACATAAGAGGCCAGTGAAGCTCTAACTAGGAGAAATGCAGAACAACATTCTGCCATCAGCACTCCACAGCAGGGCTCCTCTCCAAGTAGATGAACTAACTCAAATTACTTTCAACCTGGACATCCCCAATGCCCTTGTATCACACAGAGAAAACAACCCAAACCTAAAACACACCAAAAAGTAAATGAGGATGAAAAAAGCACACCTGTAATCAGTGCCATGTTTGCTAAAAGATAGGCAACTCAGTTCAAGGTGGTACTGCTGGAATGTCATGGACTTAGAGGCAGCAGCAAAACACAAAATCACAGAATTCAGACATGAGTCAGGAACAACTTTATACCAAGCTATTGAAAGATGGAAAAACTTGCATTAAGTGCAGAGAAGAAACCAAACCAAACGCTTCCACTTAAAAGCCATACAGAAATTTTTAGCATATTTAAAAGTGGACTATTGGAAGGCCTCAGCAACTGACACTTTTCATTAATGAAGAGACCTGTCTAGAATCACAGTATTAACACACCTGTACTGAATGTTGCCAAATATTTTGGTAATACTTTCAAATAAAGTCTATAAATGAAACAAATTGTTTCTGATTGATTGTTGCTAGCAGAAAGTTTCTCAATAGTTTTAATATTTCTGAGAGGTAAAGGATAATAAAACCATCAGCTACTCGACTACATGGGAAAAATTGCCGTGAGGTAAGGAATTAAACACTACTCGTGTTTGTTAGCAAGCTCATGATACGAGTCTTCTTTCTCTAATGATGCAACCCACAAAACCTCCAAATGGAATGACAGACCATCCCATATAAATACCTCCACTGGAGGAAAGAAAATACTCTAATGCAGGACTTACACTCCCTGCCTATCCCAAAGGAGACAAACCTAAAAGCAAGGGATATCGAAATGGAAGCTCAACCTGTAACAAAGCTCACATATAGTTTGGGCTGGAATCACAACTAAATAAATGAAGTAAGTTCTAGGTTGTATCCTCATGTTTATTTTAACTTTCAAACCGTAAAACTTCATAGTACTGATACGGCCAATGGCTCTTTGGTACCACCTCAAAGACACATTAACAAAAAATTGTCCAAGGACTTGACAGCCATCAACTAGAATGAACTGTTCTAATCTCTATTACAGAGCTCTTTATAAGACCTCAAATTTAGTCTATTTCCATAAATAGACTAAATGCATTATTAAGTAATTATTCCTTGAAATAAGCAAACAAAACATTTACTTAAACACAGAAAAGTTCAAGGCATTTTTGATAATTAGCACCAGAAATACAGGGACAACTGCAGTTAAAAGGAAAGTTTACACATTGTTCATACACAGCATGAACCTTCTCTAAGGATACTTGGATTTAGCCAGAATTTTCGCTTGCCTAAATCAACAGAACTGCTATACTTTTAAATGCAAGTTTCCATACAGAGAATATCCACCTGAGAGAAGTGACACTCCCGGCTACATTAGCACAGTAAACCAGACAGAGGTCTACACTGTCATTTCTTTCAGTGTAAAGGTTCTAAAAGAACAACAGCTACAGAACCCATAATCTCACAGCATATTTCATCTGCCTTGTTTGGAGATTTAACTTCTCTGACATTTCAATCTTGCTTCACACTTCAACGTGTTGGTTTTGAGACAGAGCATTGAAATGAAAAAGTGTCATACTCTGCAGCTTTACTATATGGTGGATTAAAAAAAAAAAATAAAAATTTCCCCTCTAAACCCACTGTTTGGTTGTACTGGGCATGAATGCAACTGAAAATTGCCAAAATGAACACCTTGCATCTACTTTCTTGTCCAGGTGCGTTACAGTTTTGTTCTGCAAAAAGCAAATTTAATGTGTCAATGACAGCCAAGGAGATGCACCAATTTTTCTCAGCTCAGAAGCATCATGAAAGCATTATTAACATTTGCAGTTGCTCACAAGTTTTCGGCTAGTGTCTAAAATGGCTTCTAACCGCCCTTGGTTGTGGTTTGTTTTCTGCAGGGGCAGGCAAGTAAGGGGAGAGAGAAGCACACTGGGAAGCCAGCTCCTCCTTTTGTACTCAGTGAGCATCCAAACAAGTGCAAACAGGTAGAAGCTTTCATGGCACCGTGCCACGGGGGTTTATTCTTTGGCTGAATTGCAGCATACAGCTTTCCCAAAAGAACCAGAAAAGGCTCTGGAGGAAAATAATGTCTGTATACTCAATATTCTGGATAGGACAAAAACAACTACTCAAGAATTACAGTACGGAAAGGGTTGAGTGATACTGCAGGATAAGAACAAATTCACCATCAGCAGATGTTACACTTTCTTGTCTTTACAGAAATAGTAATTACTGCAGGCCTGGAAAATGAGAAGCACTAATAAAAGACTAGAAGGGTAAAGGGAAAAGTAACTCCAAGCAAATAAAAGAAAAGCACAAGGTATCTGGCTACATTTTATTTCTGAAATTATTCTTTAAGGCACAAAATAAATCTAAAAAATAGGGATGGATGCATGAGGGGAGGGGCAGAGAAATAGTCTGAAGTAGGGAAGTGTGAATACAGTCTTTACAATCCAGTTTCAGATCTGATCAGGGAATGCTCCCAGGGTGAGTGGGGGAGGATGGTGAAAATAGAGGAGCATTCTTACTTAGAAGAGGTAGGAGGTTTGTGGGATGATTATTATTTTTTTTTTCCAGCACCTCCAAATTTACACGGGTTCCTGGCCAGACTCAAGTTCCCTTTCCTCCTCCCCTCAGAGAGCTTATTACAGTTTGCAAGGTAAGACCAGATCACTCAATGTACCAGTACAAAAAAAGACCTTGAATCACCCTTCATGTCACAACCTGCTCACAGAATGCTGGGGGCAAGAGGCAGATCATTCTTGCCCTTGTGTTCATGTCTCAATAGACATCACAGATGTGTATGTTTTACTTCAGACAAACTGCAATTTACTATTAAGTTTCCACTCTGATGCAGAATCTCAGGCATTCAGGATGCTCTTGGATAAAGGATAGTAGGTACCTAGGTAGAACACCTGTCATGGAAGGAAAACAAAAATTTTCAAATGGCCAATGACATGAACTACTTAGAAAAAACAGGCTCTCTTGCTGCAGGTCAGACTTTATTTTTCTTTTGGTTCTGAATGCATGTAGTGTATCACACAGCTGTCTAAAATAATCCCACAGAGTGGTTTTAAAGGTGAATTACATGCATGGGATCAATTCCTCCCAAAATTGGGGTAATTCTTGATAGCAGGACAGGTTTAAAGGGTCCAAAGAGCTCGTTTAACTGCTCTGGGAAGAGATCACATCTGTGGACTGGGGGTCACAGAAGGGTCCAAAGCGTCCATAGATATCCTTAGCCCGGACTGCAAAGTAGTATTTGCTGCCGGACACGAACTGTGTCAGAGTGCACGCCATGGGCAGCGGCAGCGCCTTCACCTCCCCGATCTTCTTCCACTGCGAGGGCATGGTGGCACTGGGGTCCTCGTGGTAGGCATACAGGTGGTAACTGTCCACAGTGGCACAGCTCCGGTCCACCTCCATCACACTCCATGACAGCACAATCCCATTCTGGCTCTGTACCCGGGCCAGCTTCAGCTGTGGCTTTTGAGGTGGAGAAGTGTTGGCAGCTTCAGGGGGCAGACGTGGTGGCTGTGGTGCCTCTGGAAGTGGGGCGGGATGTATGGGGCGTGGTGGCTCCTAAGCAGTGAGAACAATAAGGGAAAGGTCAGAATCTGCAGTAATGAAAGGACGCTTTAATTCATCATTCCCCAGGTAACTGGAAGCAGATGAGCCTGCAATCACCCAGCCATCACAACTCTCAGTCCTGTGTGCAGAGGCAAGGCAACTGCAGCAAATGATGAGAAGGGATGGGATCAAGGATACCATAAATTCTTAAGTTATTCTCATATAAATCCCTAGTTGTACAAATGATCACTAATTTCCCTGTATCTTCCTGGCTTCCAGCCAGGAGGGGATGAACTCAACACTGTGCCCTTTACCAGGACTGAGCAAGCAGGTCCAAAATGACTTTGAGCCAATCTACGTTTGAGCTGCTGTTCCCATGTTACCCACACCCCAGGCAGGGCATTAAGCTGACAGCTCATCTTATCTACAGACAGGTGTTCAGTCACAAATGGAAGAAAGGGCAGTGATGCCACATAGAATTTAAGATCCCACCTTAAATTGATCACAAAAGCTCAGCCTCACCTTACTGAAAACTTTGAAATGAGGGCACAAATATGTCTTTCCAGTGATATTTATTTTTTATACTGCAAAAACAGTCCTAGGTCTCTCATTATAACTAAGATGAATGTAGGAATGTGGTTGCAGTGCTTCAAGCCTGAGATCTTTCAGGTCGGAATCTGGAGTAGTTTTTTGGCATCTTAAGTGTTCTGTGTGATATTTGCTTCATTTATTCTCGTTATTTGTCACTGGAGAGTGCATTAAATTGATGGTGTCTAGACTGAAAGGATGGTAAGCCACCTTCTTGGTAATATATGTACCATTTCAGGACACCATAAGTAATGTGACTGCCCAACAGTGGAGTTACAGGCAACGTATCTGAAATGAAATTAAACGAGTCAGAGAAAATTCTCAAATTCTTGCCAAAAGGGGTTTTAGGTGATGCAGAAGTAATCACCCTCAACACTGACTAAAAACCTCTGTAGTTTGGGAGTTGGCAACCTTGGAGATTTGGTCTGTTCCTTGTTTTCCTACCTCAGTCTTGCAAACAGCTCTACTGAAAACTGGTCATCCAATTCATAGCCAAACCATGACTAAACTTTTTACTGGCAGTTCTTCTGTACCCTTGACTCCATGAGTCACCTGCAGACAACTCATGCACCAATTTTCAGTATGCTCTCCTGGTAATTTGGAGAAGGCCAGGGTGAGCTCACAGACTGCACAGCTTTTACCATTCTGGGCAGCAGTTGCTGTAGGTGACTGGGTGGTGCCATGCATGAGAATCAACTGAGAAGTGTCAACAAGGCATTTCACTATTCTACAGCTCACACTAAGAGCAGCCTGAGAGTCACAGTTCAGAGACAAGGCTGTACATAGCATCAGGTGGTTGGAAAGCCCCACTCACAGTGTGCGTTGGTGGTGGTCGATGGTGCACCGTGAGCTGAGGAGCTCCAGAGCCCAGAGCCAGCCCGTTGTTCACCACGTAGGTTGTCTGAGGCATTCGCACGGTCACACCTGCAAGGAGCACAACCAACACTGTGAGTTGGCAATACTTACAGCCAGCCAAACAGAACACTGGAAGACAACTCCTTGGTTGAGCTGGATGAAGCCAAATTTCAGACAGACTGCTCCAGCTGCCAGCAGACTGATGAAGCACTGCATAACAACAAAATCACCTGCCATCCCCTGAAGCTGTAAAAGTGAGAGACAGCAAGTGCCTGTGTTTGCAGAGGGGACAGAATGTTGTTTTAGCACTTTGCAGCATGAAAGAAATGGCTGAGGACAAGTGGGAGATACAAGGAGCTTAATTCTGAGAAGAACAATTACATCATTTTGGGATTCAGAAAGGAAAAGAGAAATGCTCCTGCAGCAAATGTTATCCACTCAAAAGGCTGTTTTGTGGATGGCACTGAAAGCAAAGAAAGCTAAGTCACTGTCCAAGAAGCTTGTCCCCCCTCAGAGAACAGACTTCATGATGGACGCTACTCACAGGCATAACCATTTCAGTCATTCCCACAGCAAACTGACCTGCCTGGCAGGAGTAAACTGGACAGTTTTATAGCCTTGTAAATAATAGCCAAAAGTCTTGCAAGCTATCAAATTTTCATTCATTTTATACCACATCTAATTCTCTTAAGTAACACTTTATCTATTCACTGTTGGAACTTGTATGTTCTGTGAACTCAAAGCTTTTGCTCGTTACGGATTGCCCAGGTTTTCCCTCCATTTCTGTCTAGAAATGCAAGATTTGGGGCAACCTCTATGACGCCCTAGTTCCACACATGTGAGACTGAAGCAGTCTAATACTCCAGAAGACCAGCTCACTGAGCAACACATTATCAGGAAACCACAGCTACTGAATGGCAATTTCTTCTCTTTATAAACACTCATTAAACCACAATCCATAGGGGATGAGTGTCAGAAGTCTGTGAAATCTGTGAGTCCAAGGCAGGGAGCTCAAGAGTGCTAAATATTAATGCTTTAATTATAAAGTGCTAAACACTGTGTAGGTGCTTTATATATTTTTCTTACTAGAATCTCTCTAAGAAGCTGATGAAGCTGTGCAAACTCCTGTAGGATAGTGTCACCTGAGCTGGCTAGTTTTCCTCTGTGAGAACCTGGTAAGATAAGCTGGTTTAGTATAACTGTAGTTCTGTCTCAGGAAATTACCACCATCTGCAAATGGTCAGAAATGCCTCAAATAAGATAGAAGATACAAACACAGCATCACTTCTAGGTAGGGATACTACTCACTTGAGGCAGAAGTACAAAACTGCAATTTACAAAACACTTTGGAGGAGTTCTCACAGTCAGTTTTTCAAAGACAAAGTGCAGCAATCTTACTCAAGAAACATCTGCTACTGGCACTAAAGGCTGTTGCAATGATAATCTAAACCAATGTAGATCAGTAGCAGCATCAGTACCAGAGTATCACAAAAGTAGGCACATATTCATAAAACAGGGAAATTTATGTTAAACATAAAGGTGTTAAAATAACCATAGTGTAAAATTTGTGGGGAATAAAAAAAAAATAAACAGTTTAAATCCACCACTTTGTAACAAAATATCATTTAAGTTCTTTATTTTTGACATGTATTGCTCATTTCAGAAAATGAATTTTGCTGCCAGGAGAAGGTATCAGGTATGCATTTGCAAAGTCAAGGGGAACTTGCCAACATCTTTACTCAGTGAAACTCAAGCATGTATCAATTTCTGATACATCCGGTGAGAAATTTCATCTCTTCACGCCTTAAGAAAGGAAGGAAATCTGCTAAACACAGGACATCAGAGATTGTAAATGAACTGCATTAGGATGCCTGATACAAATGTAACTTTTAGACAGGAAATCAAACATGATTTTCTACGCAAGTATGTTTTAAACTTCCACCATAATAAAAAAAATGGTCTCTTTCTCAGAACAGTGGCACTTGTCATATTACTTCCACTGCCTTGTAAAGTATGGAGCATGTCAACCACAGATGCTTAATTGGGAGAGCTGGTGGCTGGTATGATTTAAATCCAATTTTTCCTCATTCACATAGCTGCAAGAATTTCTTAGTAGCCTAAGAATTTTCTCAAGACTGTAAGTTGGGGAAAAAAACCCTAACCTCTCTAACTAGGATCAGCATTGTAAAAAGACCAAACAACAAACCCAAATCAAAAACCTAAATCCATCAGGTATAACGTACCAAGCTGTGTCACGGTAAGAAGCGCATGGAAGGAACCATCCCCTACCTCCAGTCTGTGGGGTGACTGGCCTTAACCCTGGGCTGGTCATGACAGCTCCTCTTACAGGATTCTGAGCGGGTGGCGCAGGAATAGTGGTATAGACCACTTGATGATTACCAGGGGTTCTTGGGATTGGAAGCTTGGGAACAGCTGGAGCCACGGGCCGATGAGTTACATTCACTGTTGTCGATGCTGAAAAAAAAGACAGAGCACACCCTAAACCTGAATTCCATGACTCAAAGCCATATGCCTATTCCAGAGTACACATCTCCTTTGGGAAACTGACTCATCTGAGCTGTGTAAAATAAAAACCGTCTCTGTCTGCTTTGGGTACTGCAAGAAAAGTGAAAACAGCCTAAACAGTATTTTCACCTGAAATATTAAGGTCAATATATATACAGCTTCCTAACAGAAAAGATAAGTATAGTATCTCCTCCACTCCCTGCAAAGGTCCTCCGTGAAAAGACAGTGGAAGAATATAAAATCTACCAAAGAGTCTGCAGAACACAGCAGTCATAAGATCATTCCAATGTCAACTAATCTTCAGCAATCATATACAGAAAAAGAATTTCAAAAAAAGAAAATAAAAAAGAGGATCTACATTTCTTTAGAAAAGGGAAAACAATCACACTACAAAGTAGTATGTACCTAGGGCTAGAACTTCAATGTTAGCCTGAATGTTAACCATTCCCTCTGCCAAAAGCATTAATTGCCAAGTGCACAGGAACAGACATAGCAGCAATGCTGATACCTGTCACGTATAGGTAAAACCTTACAAAAGAAAGGCCTTGTAAAATCATGGTTCAGGCCTTGTTACTTTGGCTAAGTATAGCCAGCAGTTAGCCTGGTAAGTTCCCATGCAAAAACATCTTGAAAATGAAAAGTTTATTAATATAACAAAATATTCTTGGGGACAAAAACAAGTGCACCTGTAACAACAAGGCATCTGTTCTGTAAGAATCAGTAGAAAAAGTATGTAAACATTGTTAGAGAGAAAAGTTTTGATTGACATGTACACTCACCATTACCATCCAATGAACTGAGTTCTAACCATCTGGAATTAAACATGGTGCCTTCTGATAACCATATAAATATAAGCTGTGTGCAGTAAAGATTGGGCCATGATGGAAGAAGAAACAGGTGTCATTGACCATCTCTACTACTACAGATGATGTTTTCTCCCCCATTACTTAAAGGAGGTACAGTTTCTTCTCCTTCATTTTTACCAACAATTGTGTATTTTAATAATTTCCATGACCATCCTTAGCAGGATTTCCTCCTCTCCATGGAATTACACTGATCCTGAATTGTTTCCAAATCAATCGTACTATCTTTCCCCTTTATCTGTTTAAAACAAAAAGTGCTACAGGGGAAACTGACTAGAATGGAAGATTATTAAGTGACTCAAACATTCTGAATATTCACTTTTTATTAAATATTATCACAGTGTAGAGCACACAGCAGTCGAATTCAAGGAAAAAAGCAGCCACTGCACTCACAAAGTGATGTTCAATGAAATTACCTGTGGGTAATACATGGATGGTGGTCTGGGAAGGGCCACTTGTTGTCACACCTGGCTGCTGCACAGGGCTTGGCTGCAAAGGTGGCAAAGGCTGCAGGGGTCGAGTCAAGGGCTGGGTGGGTATGCTCAGTCCTGTCACAGGTGCCTGGCTCTGGTTCTGCTTCTGCTTCTTGCCATCTGCTTTAAAATAAACAAAATATATAGACAATAACAAACAGAAATCTTAATTTCTGAATCACAGTTTCAAGCATCACAAAATTTTACAATCCTTTCCTCCCTCTCCCATTTACAGACTCATGAGGATATTCCAAGCATGACATTTCTCTGACCTTTTTTGCTTATGCAAACAAATCTGCAGAAAACTCATTCAGTTCTCTTTGCCTTCATCACCACATTCTCCTCTGCCCAGACACACTCCACAATGTTTTATTCTATTATCATGAAGTGTGCATATTTGTAGCAATTTGGAAACATGAATTCAATGGAACACTGTGCCAAAGTCTTTAAAAGTTTTTATTAATAAAAAAAATCCTAAAACCTTGAAAGGCCTAAACACTGCAGTATTCAAATTTAGTTCCCTAAATAAGCCTTGTCTACCTTTGATGTTTACATCTTTTTTTTGCTCTTTTGCTCTTTTGTTCAATCTGTTAGTCAGTCCTCTTGCTGCTATTTTGAATTTTCACAGTATTTACTTAAAAAGGAGAAATCGCTTTATTATTTATAGAAAACTTTAAAAAGAAAATTTGTCTAATCACACTGATACCCTCCTTAACATGACTTACTGCTTGTAATACTGACAAATATTGCCTGTATCTGTGGTTTACTAGAACAGTACTTTTTCCTGCTTTAGTTTATTTGTGACTACATAAAATATTCATTATAGTACAAGTCTGTATCTAATCAAGACTTTACACAAGTTGAATAAAGAAGAATTGAGAAGCTTTCATCAGGACATTAAAGCACTAATGGGCAGAGAAGACACCCTGGAAGAACTAAAAAACACAAGATAAAAGAGTAGATTTGAAGGGCAGTCACTCAGAAACATTCTTCCCTAATAAAACTGTACATGCATCAGCCACTAATTTAGTTAAAGAGCTTACACTATAAAGATGAAAATATGTAAATACTCATTTTACTCTTGAGAATATATAACAATAAAATGAGGACCACATTTAAAATCTTCAATTAAATATACCAACTAGACTTCAAAGCATTAAGAAGAGGGTTAATGCCAGCATAGCTCAAAATGATAGGATTCCTAGCAGTTTGAGACTATTTTGATGGTCTCACTAAGCTGTGTTTAACACTAGCTGCTAATAGCTTGAAGTAGCAGTACCCTTCACAAACTGCTGTATGATTCTGTGAGACACAATTACAGAATCACAATCATCGAAGTTGGAAGAGATCTTCAAGATCATCTAGTCCAACCATGAACCCAGCACCAGCATAATCACCCCTAGACCATATCCCCAAATTCAAAACCTCAAAAATAAAACATATTATCAATTGCAGCCCATATTGTCCTTCTGTAGACTCAACAGCCAGGTTACTTCACTGAAGCTATTGGATGAAAATACACTGTTGTTCATTTTGAAAACAAAAGGTGAGATCCTTCCTGCCCTTTGATCAACTAACATGCTTTGTGATTGGTTCAAGCTTTTTTTATTGTCCACAATTATGAGAGATTTCCCAGTGTTCAATAAACTACTTGACTCTAAAGAGATTCCTACAGACATGTATACATCTGTTTACTTCAAATACTTACAGACTGATGCACATCTCCACTACCACTGAGTAATTTCAGTGACAAGAGTACATTCTTAGTCATGACTTAGAAGATGCACTTACAATCCAACAAGAAAAAACCTTTACACCCTACTGCTGTAAATGTGGTTCAAGGAAAGATGACAGTCTGAACTAATGTGAGGGCTTTTCCAGTTTTGCTTCTGTTTTTCATTTCACACAGAGCAAGTTCATTTACCCTTGACAAATCAAGAAGAGCCCCGCTGACATTCCAGTGACTGGAAACTAGGTCAGCATTGCACCACCCACAGGAAATGATGACCGATAACTAACTAGACTTCATTAAATAAATGGAAACAAACAGCAAAGGTTATTTAAGTAAAAAAAAAAAACCAACAAAATGCAAGGAAGACTGGGTACATCGTAAGCACAGAACTAAGGTTAAAAGTCATTATGGAACAGTCTCCAATACTAACTAAATGAACACAGCATCATAGTCACAACAAATGTGGATTTAGAGGAGACAGAAAAATAGGCAAATGAGCATAAAATGGCAATTGTTACTACTGGAGGTGTAAGTGAAACTTCTGATCTAATAGAGGGACTAATTTCCATGCCAGAAACAGTCTATAACACTGCAGTTATAGCACAAAGGAGTTTTGAACAGTGTTGTAGTTCATAACGGGTATAGTTGGATTACAGAACAGCAAGCATGCCACAGACACATTCAAGAGTAAGAAAAAAATTATCCAGAGAACTTTAGATTTGTTAACCACATAGAACACCTAACAAAATAAAAAAATTGATTATGTATTTAATAATTTTTCCTACAAAATGATAAAAACCAGAACATAGCTGTTTTAATTTAAGAGCACACTTACATATTTTTTCTTAGACTACAGTCCTACTTTAGACTAAATCTATTGTTTCAATATTCATACAAAATAATTTGATGATCCTTTTATAAAAAGGCCAGCAAAGTCCAAAGTGCAAGTACTGCAAGATACTTGCAGACAGCAAAGTATCTAGATTACTCTTAACAAGGTTTCTTAAAAATTACATAGCCTTTTCATTCACAATTTTTGCACAAATCAGAAGGTATTATTAGATATTAGTAGTTATTAAGATCTGCTTAAATACCTTTTACAAGTAACAGAATTAGGCTTACTTTTCATGTGGGTGAAAATGCTGTAAAGAAAATAATCAGGCACTGAGTGTTCCCAACAACACCATGTAAATGTTGCTCTTCAATTTTAATTAGTATTGAGCTAGTATTCCTGCAGGAAACAGCATAAGGCTGGAAGTATTTTCTATCCTGAGGTTGTGTAAATCTAGGAGAAAATAAAACCTGCTCCACATTTGTTGTAAACAAAGTGCTGCAGAAAAAAATACTTGGCCAAAGGTATAGCATCTATATATAGCTGCTTACGATCACGCAAAAGCTGTGTACTCTTCCTCTGTTTAACCTTGAAGTTATTAGAACACATTCCTGAGAAACTTGCTCAAAAATCCAAGTGCTATGTTCTCACTACATTGTGAGATTCAAGCTTTTAATAGGGTTTCCTATGTTTCTACAGTTTATATTAAAAAAAAACCCACTGACTCTACACAAATTCTAAATGTGAACTAACCTGCATTGGCTTCAGACTATCAGTTTCTGGCTTGCAGTGAAGAGACACACAGGAGCTAACCCAGCATGAAAGTACTCCACTAACTTTCCTCTTAGCAGAAGGACAATATTCCAACACCTAACAGCTAAGGGGAAAGAATCTCAGAATATCCCACTGCATAATTTTTTAAGATACTGGCTCAAGTGCCAGCAAAGAAACTGAAAAAGAATTCAGCTGCAATGGAGCTATGACTCTGTAGCATTCCTACCTAGAGAAGCAGTCTTACAGTTGTATGTGCAACTGTGGTATTGATCTTCTATGGCAATTGTGAGATGAACATCTACTTAATGCATTAGGAAGAAAAAAGCTCTCTGGAAAATGCTACGTTCAGAAACTTTTAGATAGAAAAATATTATGTGAAATATATTAAAATACTGTGACATGCTATTTTAAAACATACCACAAATTCATTTTAATCTATCTGCTGGGTGTCTTTTACAGAATATTAAATGGGACTGGGGAGGATAACCTTACCTGACAGGCTTGCACAGTTCCAAGCAATCACCTTTTTATCTTTTGGAGAACTAACCCTCAGAAGAGATGGCAGTGATAAAAACTTGATTACCTCAGCTATTCTGACACTCAGCTCATCAAGTCAAAATCCTGGCTGAAAAGGACCTCTGGCGGCTGTGCAGTCCAATTTCTTGTTGAAGCTGGACCATCAATAACAACTTATTCAAATTATCTGTGGTTTTGCCCTGGTGAATCTCAAAAACATTCAATAGTGCAGTTTCTACCATTCCTCTCTGTACCACTGTGGTGACTTCTTTCCTCCTCAAGCTGAACTTGAACTTCCTGAACTTGCAGTTCATAGCGACTGCCCCTTAATGTACCATTTGGCACTGCTGAAGAGAGTTGTGCTCCATCGTTTTTTTAAACTATTCTCCAAGTAGCTGCTCTTACACTCTCTCTTGCTTAGCTCTTCACCAAACATGCCCTGGTCTGTTGATCTCCTCTCACAGGTCATGCACTCCAGGCCCTCACCATCCTCACCATCAATGAGGGCCTCTCCAGTGCTACCACAACTCTTCTGAGCTTGAAGAAGAGGGAGCCAAAACTGGACACCCTATTTCAGCTATGGTTCCACCAGTGTCAGTTTGGGGGAATACTTAAATTGAAATGAGAACACACTGTTGGCTCATACTCAATTCACTCTGCACCACATATCCTCTACTGATAGGAGAACCAGACAGTCAGCTATCTGAATTGCATCATGCTTCCCTAATACTTCCATACCCCACACACTCCCTTTTTGGTGATAACATCACATGGAAATGTTCAAGGCCAGGCTGGATGGGGCTTTGCACAACATGGTCTAATGGGAGGTATCCCGGCCCATGGCAAGGGGGGTTGGAATGAGATCACCTTAAAGATCTTTTCTGACCCAAACCATTCTCTAACTCTCTTATTTCTTTCTCACTGGAAAAAATGCTACCACATGCCAAAATGATTTTCTATATTTGTGTAGTACAAATGCAAAGCAAGTCAAGCTATTAAGAACATTTGTGTGGAATTTGAATGCACAAGCTAGAGAAATAACTATCAAGGTCATCCAGAGGAATCAAACTTCTTGGTGGCTAGACTTCAGAATGTAGCACAGGGACATGCATTTAGAGACCAGACAGAATGAAAATTTTACCTCCAATAGTAGAAATACTATTTATTTCCAATGAAAATGACAGCACAATACATGGTCTTAAGCAGAGTACTTCTGTGAAGTACTATCATTCTTCACAAATCCAGTGCTAACTATAATTAGACTGGCCTACATTTACACAATATTTCTATAAAAAGAAATGTGTTTTTTTAAATGATTAAGTGCATCCAAACTGCCAAAGTACTTAAGAGCACAACTATATTTACTCTGCTCTTGGCATACAGTCCTTAAGCAAACAACAGTTTGCATTTGGTCTTTAAACTCTTGCACATGCAGTGTTAGTTAAACAAAAGATTATAAGCTGTAATACTCTAATGCCTAAATATCAACTGCAGACTTAAAAGCTCTTTAATTATAATCAGTAAACAGAAAGAATAAATACATCTAGAAGAGCTTTCGAAAACATCATCAAGAACTCAAACATCTCAAATTACTCTCCAAGCCTGAGGTATTTAAGCACAGCTAGCACTAATGCTGAAAGGAATGGTAAAAATATGTAAGACTGAAGTCAAAATTCCTTTTATCTAACACCTAACAGAATTTTTTTAATGAGTTCTATCTAGCTGAAACACCACTAAGCAGAAACAGAAGTTTATTCCTTTCTGCCATTCATAGAATGAACACTTGTAGCTAAACTATCCCTGCAGCTAAGAATGTATTTTTCACCTACCTTGAGAACAGCTGTCATCCTCTTCATCCAGTGTAAGATCAATGACACCTCCTGTTTCACTTCCTGTGAACTTCCCGCTCTGAAAAACAAAACTCCTTTGTTTTGCAAAAGCAAATCCAGGGAACACAGGTGGGAAAGGGACACATATTGAACATTCAGGAGAGGTCACAGAATTGATACTTATTAGAAAAGAACTGATGAAATGAGCAAGAGAAGGTAATTTCAGACTAATATCCCAGGACTTGAAAAATGGGCGATAACCAAACGAATGCTTTGCAGTAACAAGTATTAAATTATTTTCAGCTTTGTAAGAAGTAAAAGTCCCTGATGAATAGTAGGATATTGCTGTTTTACAGGTAAATGTATAAAAATTTGCTGTTATGAAGTATAGTTCAGCTATGACTCCTAAGATTTTAATCTGGTTGTAATCTGTAATCTGTCCTTTCCTCTATAGTGGTGTAACTTTCTGACAGAGCAGTCATCAGGACAATATATCACTTATCTTGAGACAGCTTTGCCTGTGTACTTACAAAGACACTGACTTCACATTAAGAAACAGGGAAAGCTACACTGGAACTTGTATTCTTAAAAAACACATCAAAGGCCATCAGAAAACTCCAGTTGTATTCAGTAATTCCATTATTGTATTCTCACCCATTATGACAAATTTCAGCATTTATTATTCTACAAACCTATTTTTAACATTCTCTTTAAAGAGCATAAAGGGATCTTTTAAGCTATTGCCCAGGTTTTATGTTCAATGTTATAACAAAAACCCCTAGACTACCACCAAACAAAATTTATCTTCCAGATCAACTGCTGTCCCTTGGCTGGTCAGACTGTGGATATCACCAACATCTTCCCTTAGATGATGAGAAAAATAGGGGAGGTCTTATATATTTCTGTGGTTTTAAAGATACTTTCTAAGAAAAAAAACCCCACGTGATTTACTTCCTTAAAACTGCTACAAAAATTAGTTGAGGTTTCTTCTTTTTGTTGTTGTTTTGTGCAAGAGATTATCACTTATTGTTGGACTGAAGTGGTAAAGATCTACAGATTGAAGTCAACAAGTTTCCTTAGGATAGACAAAGAGTTACAAAAGCACTGTAATTACCAAAAACCTCTTGAGCAATTAACATGGGAAAAAACGTAAGTTATCAGACCCACATTGTCTGTACAAATGCTGACATGATACACCCTAGTATATAGGAATATTAGGAATACAGGAATATCAGATAGGAATATTAGAGATTTTTTTGTGCAGTCAGATGGTGACATGCACAAAGCCTAAGCACTGAGATTATCTGCTCTATTTCATTGGGGTAAAATAAAGCCTTTAAGGAAGTCTGAAAGGCAATTCTCACACAGGTAAGGCTCTGAGGAGAGGCAAAAAGAGGTATTGTATGATTACTAAATGCAAGTAGAAGCTGCCTGAATTATCAGTCACTGAATTTGGAATGCCTGACATGATGATTCTCTTTATTATCCATTATTACAACTTGATTTCTTTTTGCCTTAAGTTCTGATGCTGCCACTAATGAAATTCTGAAAATACAATACCAAATTTAAGTAAGAAATATCTAACTACTTATGTTCACAGTTGATAGAAGAGATCCCTATAGGGACTCATCTTTCCTATACATAGAGAAATGTATTTCAGAATTATCAACCATGGAATTCTTCTGTTGAGATGTTGCTATTTAAAATACTTCCTAGGTTCAGGTTTCTTAGTATGGTGAGCTGATTTAACCACTGATATAACAGCTTAAGAAAAAGGCACATTAAAATAATTAGTGATAAACTGATTAACATAAAGTCAAGAGGAATTTCATTCCAACTGGATGATCTTCCCAGCCAACATTTTTTTTTTGAACCATGGCTCTCTCCACCAGGAGAAAGCAGATTTAAAAATGGAGACTTAAAAGGAACTAGAGAAAGGAAAAACCTAATATCAAGCTATTAATTTGCTCCCACTAAAAAATACATTAGTTTGAAGTAATTTCCTTTCAATTCCTCCTCTGCAAGGAAATCAAAACCCTTAGAAAAATACCCTGTATGACAGCTAGTTTTGAAGCCCTACTTGACTGTGCCAGTTGAGAAAGTTCCTTGAATTTCCAAGTCAGAAAGTGTCACAGCATGCATTTCTTTATTTTGATGTGTCTGGAAGGCCAAAATCTTGAGTTAGTTAAACAGGCAACTATTAAATTAACTCAGCCAGTAAGGTCTCATACATGTGTCATGAATAAAATCTCTCAATAAATCCACCCTGGTTAAAATACTGTAAGTGTTGAGTTGTGTACAGTTAATGTTCTTGTCCCATTTGTAAACCTTCTTTGTTGTACTCCTTGTTTACCCTGATAGTTGTTAGTAATGTTAATTACTTACCAGTTGTTTAAGTGTTTTAAGAGTTCTTATAAGACATACCTCTACCCCTTCCCTTACTTCCCTATTACCGTGTAACAAAGCTACTCTCAGGGGGCTGTGTGCCCCAGTAATATGCAAACTAAGACATGCAAGACAGCAAAACAACGAGCTAGCAAAGGAATAAAAAGACAAAGAAACATATTCTAGCAAGCTATGATGAAAGATCGTCTTCCTGCATCACCTAAGCCTGCTTAAAAACCATCTTCCTGCATCACCATGACCTCAAGAGGACTGGAAAGGACTGACCCCCTTGGACAATGAGCCAGAACAACAGCCTTGCTGGTTACTCCCATGAGGATGGAAGCCCCAGCTCTGCAGTGCTTGTTGCAAAGCTGAATTGTGCCTCCTCCTTGGAGCTGCCAGTGTGGGAGCAGCAGTGGTGCAAGTGACACCTCAGGCCCCCACCCCAAGGCTGAGTCCTAATAAAGGCATAAAACAGCAGTCTGTCTCCTGGCCAGTTTATTTCACATACAATTCTCAGGAAGAAAGACCTTCTCTTGGCTAGACACACTATTCAAGGTTTTTTACTAAATTACCCTGGACAGCAATCTCCTCAACAGGAGCTATCCAGAAGTAGTTAGGCTATTTCTGCAGCCCACTCTAGAAGCTGCAGATCTGCAGGGCAGCCTTTGAGTGGAGCTCTGTGGTACACCCCCAGTCCTTGCTCCAAGACACACATTCCAGCTGCTCCCAGCAGATGCCTGTACTTGATACACGCTACACCACGAAGTCCTGTATCTCCAGCCTCCCCAGCTAGATACCCCTACTTCACCAACCATGCATTTCTCTCAAATGAAATTCAGGGGTACAGGAAAATCTTAAGGAAACTTGAAAAACCGAAAGGCTGAACATTGTGTTTCCCACCTAGAGGAGCATGGTGTAGGCCGGGCATCCCCACACAAAACATGCTGCTCATTATGCATGTCATAAAAGGTCAGGATTTTGACTATTTGCAGCATCCATCTATACTCATGAAGAGGATCCATTTCTGTATCCCATAGTGTTGGCACACACACAGTTTTCATATACTTGTAAATATCTCAGATTTGAGAATGAAAATTCAGGAAGAACTGGCAATCAGGTGTTAGAGGACTGGTCCACACTACTTTCCCATGGTAAAATTAAGCATGTACATGATCTGAGAGAGAACTTTATCACCTTATCCCATATGTTTCTGTAGTACTGACACCACCAGAATGGTTAAGACTTACAAATTTAACCAGAGGTCATCATTGTGAAATGCAATTAAGAGTTTTCAGAAAACCCTGTGACCAACCAAACAAGAAAATATAACCACCCTTTTTTAGTATCATGACTATTTTACCCAAAATTCTCTCAGGGAAGTTTTTGTAGTACAAGGACTTGTGAAAACTCCAGTTTCCTCAAACATAGTTCTGTTCTAAAGACTACAGAGAAACAACTGCTCTTTTCTTCTGTAAAAAGGAGGAAATGCGATTCTTTGAAGAAGATTGCCATGTTACACATTAGAAACGGAGATTCAGATGTGCTGCTCTGAGCTAAATTAGAACCCAGCTTCAGAATACTTGAAGCCCTGATGAAGTCAGGGGGAGCCTGGCATTGGGCTTTCAGTCACATATAAACAACACTTCCATTTGTGTCAAAAACTGAAACAAGTTTTTCAGCTCCTAATATTAGATTTCAGCAAGCATTTTGGTAGAAACTGGTAAAGCAGAAAAGTGTAGTCAAAGCATTCTGGTCTGCTATCATTTTTTAGCTATCTCCAAACACAAGAAGCCAACAAGAAACTCCTTCAGCTGATCTCTGCTGAAGAGCAGATGATGCCATTTTAACACCTTTCTATCAATGCAGCCACATTAGTGAAATAATTAAAACCATTAATGAGAACCTCAAACATATGCCTGAAGGTTTAGTTCACATATTGCCTAGCAAGTCTTAGTAACAAAGGATACACCCACCTTAGAATACAAATAAGCTGAAACAGAAAAAAACAACCATAACAAAATAAGGTGATTTGTATATATTAAAATGTCACCGTTACAAATAACAAACACAAAACCAAGCAAACCCAACCAAAGCAAACCAAATCAACAACCCCACAAGCCAACCTGTCATCATTTGTCAGAACCAGCGTATGCATCTCCAGACCAAACAGAAGCTGCACTTAAAACTGATAGTTTAAAACATCATCTGGGCAATTTCTAGTAATCTAGCATAAAAAGTTCACATTGAGATTTAAAAGAAATGTAAACTACCAAATCCCCTTTTCTAGCCTTTTACAGCTCATGTATCTTAAAGTATGTGCCTTTAAATTCCAAGTAAGTAGAAAGCCTCCAAAATACTGTCATTTACATTGCCATTTTGTACCTGTGTTATCACAGCAGGTCAGCAAAGCTCATATAGCCTGGAACTATCAGTCCAACATCATGGACTGAACTGTCCAGTTAATCACAATTGTATCTGAGCTGCCTTAGTTTAAATATTTCTCCTTTCATATGCCAGTCAGCAGTGTAACAATCTTAACATGAAACAGTGGAACAAGAAAAGTGAATTAAAAATAGAATTAAAAATTCAACCTAAAAAATCCCACTCTGAAATGCCAGAGTTTTAAATACATATGTAAAAAATTTTTAGGAAGAAAGTAAGAAAAATACAAGACAATCTTTTCCTAACTTCCCAGTTTTCATATGGCCACATATTTATATAGTCTTCAGCTGGTAGATGCACTTCAAATTGCAATTAAAATGTTTTGCATAAAAGCAATGTGTCCTGTAACTGAACATTTCATACCAAAATCTAATGTGGATCCAGCCGAAGACAACACGTGTAACTTGGCAAAAGAAAAGGTGAACGGGGTGGGGGAAGTGCTACAAGGTATGACTAAGAGCAGAAATAAAGGTGAAAAAGGAAGCAGGAGGAAGAAGAAAGGTAGTAGGGGAAAAGAAAATAACAAGGCCATGGAGCAACTGAGCCTGCACTACCACAAATATGGAAGGATGGGGTAAGTGTACTGCAAAGTTACTTCATTATTCCCAGTGTTGTGCATTTTTCCTGAAAACAGCCCACTGAGAAGGCCCTTCACATTTACAATCTTGATCTGTTTTGAAAAGTGTGTTCTTCAAAGAAAACCTTGTCAAATTGCAGCCCCTCTACCCCAGCTGCTTTAGCCTGCACAGTCATGTCCACACCTACTGCAATTACCAACATGAAAGGATCTGTTTGTGTGTCAGATGCAAGCATCTAACTTGGCAAGTGTGAAGGAAAAGTATTTTAATGGCAAGCACAGAACTTGTGAAAGCAGCAACTAAAAGACCTTAGAAGAAAGGATAAAACTGAAAGCGTAAATGCTCGTCCCTTTCAAGTATCTGAGTGAAACCTGTCAAGTCCTTTTCATCATTTACATGAAAACTGCTTTATAGTGCATATGGAAATGAATACAATGAAAAGTATGCGTCAAATGAATGCAACTATTCAATTTTTCATTTTTTTCCTAGTTCACATTAGAAATCGGTATTTCTAAGTGTTCTACTAACTGCAAAGCTTTTGCTTAAAAGTAACACTTTCAGATTTTCTTGACCATGAAAACTACTAAAAACAAGACTTTATTTTAATTAGCTATGCAAAATCTCTGTTCATGTTTTAGTAATTGCTCTTGAATTCAGGATTTTCTACAGAGAATCAGTAAAAATTATCTATGCTCACAATTTCATGCATTTTCTACTGCATATGCATAATCAACATAATACCTCTGCTTTCTTCCAATCCCAGCCACTGAAGTCCTTTTAAGTACCTTTTAAGAAAGTACCGAGAAATAGATGGACTGACAAGTAAGATATACTTATGGGGGATAATTACTAGGAAAAAGCAACAATAAGACAGTTTTCCTTGAGAAAGAAATATTCATATATTGATATATTATCAATATATAAATTATATAGTATGTATATTTTATATATATTATATATATAGATCTATAAATAATTATATATTGACTTTCTCAAGCCAATATCGTATGGATATTAAAGAAATTTAAACAGAAAATATAATAGAAAAGGGGTTCTTAGAGGTAATAAAAATCACAGAATGTGTCAAAAATGGATAAATGCAGGGTCACCCAAACTTGACATTACAATTAAGTTTTACAATAAAACCAATGCAAATGCTTTATAATTAGGAACTTCTGTTGGAAGACTGTCTAATATCCCATGTCATTGACTGCAATATCAAATGATTAACCTACATACCAGCAAACAGTATATTAATAAAGAGGAATCAGAAGGGCATCAGCCTCACAACAAAATGAAAGACTCTCTCTGGTGGTCAAGTGCTTCTGAAGCAGTTTCCTCATCTGCCTCTAGAAAAGTAGGGATGTTGAGACAGGCTAGTAGCATTATATATGTTTTTCCACTTGCAGAGACTAATATTTTACAGTGTTGTAAAATACATTGGAATGGGAGAAAGAATATTACCTTAGCCTTGCTATCCAGCAACTTTTTCAGATAATTAGTGCTGCAAATTAGATTTGTATTGATTCATAATTTGCAATTTTGAAAAGTAAAAGCTTTTTTTTACAGACACCCATCTGCACAACTTTCTTCTATTCCAAGGAAAACAAAAGTAAGAAAGGAGACAATTTAAAGACCAAAGCACATATTGGTAGGCATTATATTGAGAAAATAAGTTATCTCTCACCATAACTGTAATTGTGAAATTTAACACAGAAAAGTTAAAACACCATAGCACATATATGCCAATAGCAAACTACTGTAGAAAACAGGGAAAGAAACCTCTAAAACTCAAATGGAACAGCTCAACAACATGTATTGTACCAAATGAAAAACCAAAAGCTACAAATTGGTATTTTGAAGAAAGTTCTGAATATGCACTTCTCTATTCACATATGATATACGTGATTTAAAATATTTTGGTATTATATAACGCCATAGTTCAGTTCATCACAAAGAGATAACAAGGTTATTGATTGTAATGCCACCTGCTTTTCATAAAGGAACATTTCAGTATGTGTAAGTGAAAAATTAAGGAAAAAAAATGCAACAATGAAAAAAAAATACATCGCAAAACAAAAAAATAATTTCAGGGTAGTAAAGATCAAAATTCTGAAGATTAGGTGTGGCACACTATCACAGTGCAGACAATTTTATTAATAGTTTCTACTATAACAAACTAGAAAAAAATCTGGAGGTTGTAACCAGAAAATTCATGAAGCATCACACCACCACAATAATACATGATGCACCAAGGCATTATATAATAGCAAAATCAATCTTAAATTATGGGGAGTGATGTTAAAAATATATCTTGGGAATTGGATACATGTAGAGAGGGTGACAATATTGTGTTTGTATGCATAATTATAAGGTCCATATTTCATTTTAAGTCATCTGTATACAGACTTCAAGCACAGTTTAAGCAGTTGTGAAAACCACTTTTTTAATATATTTTTGAGCATATTTCAGTCACAGACTGTTTTATTGTCAGATTTATCACTCCTCAACCATTTTTTCCAATGCAGTAGCTCCCACAAAATTCAAGTAGTTATTCCAGCCTTGCAAAGATGTCATGAAAATCAACCAGGTACCAAATATATTTGTCATCTCTTAGCAAGATAAAAAAGGAAAATGATAATGTAATAAAGGAAGCAGTTTACTGAGATCAAAGTTTACACAAAATTTCAGTGCTGCAATAGATGTTTTGCTAGTGTGTGGTTGCAAATTTGTGTACTACTCAAAAACATTTAACAGACACTTCATGTGTTGCATTCACATGATTTCTCCATTCCCCTTACTGTACTAGGTAACTGTAATAGGTACTGTGCAACACTTCCTACAGAACAAGAACAATGCAAGCATGGAAAAAATTAACAACCAGTAATAGTAACCCCTAAGTATTATATACCCACTCCTTTCTTTAGTGCAAAGAGCAGATATTGGCTTGGCTACCCCTATTAACAAGAACACAAACAAGAGACTGTTTGCCAGATCAGCTGGTTTTAGATGGTAGTAATCCTAGTCCTCATTACAAAAACACACCTGACACAATACTAGAAGTGATTTTCTACAGCTGTGATTCTCTTTTTCCTTTACCAGAGTTAAAAGGATATATAATAAACACAAACATTCATGCGTGTGCGCGAGCACACACACACACACACAGGTCTCTTTACTGGTTCTTACTCCTTGAAAGTGAAACATCTACCTGATTTCCCCAAGACTCACTGACAGTTTCCCAACAGAATCATGTGGGATCGCCATCTTATTGAACAGGAAATATATTTATAATACTTCTCAGATTAGTTTAGTGCAGCTTTGAAAAGCTGTTATCCATATCTGGAGCAATGGCATAATCGGTGAGATTGTTTTAATATCTCTCCCAAATTTTTTGGCCTGAAATGACAAATTTGAACCTACAATATGCAAATATATTTGCTCATTAAAAGCTGCTCTCAGTAGTTGGGGGTAGTTTAAGTAACACAGACACAGTCACAGGAAAAGACAATCACTCTAAAAGTGGATTCACTTTAACTGTGTTACTTAGAACAGCCATCCAATTCAGCTACATGATGTCCTGCTAACAACTTCCTAATTTAATTTTCTAATTAGTCTCAGCAAAGGTTCCACCTCACAGATGAGAGCTAGTAGCATTTTAAACAGCCCAAACATAACCCCAGGGTCAGAGACAAAAGTCAAGCAGCCCATTTTACATATATAACCATATATGTTTATTTTGAATGACAAAACTGTGAAATGCAAGGAAACATATTCAGCAATAACGCTTCAACAACACAGAATTAACAGCTACTTATGAACTGTAAGCTGACATATCCACTTTGCTCACATTATTTCCCAAGAGACATTCAAAGTTTGTTACACATTGCAGAATAAAGAGATATGAGTTATAAATTTATTCATGTTTTACCAGATGAATTTCCAACTGTCAGCAAAAAAGCTTAAACTGTAGCTCAACCAAATAAATCAAGGGACATTTGAAACAATGGGAAATGGATAGGACACTGGTTGACTTTTATTTAATAAACTAATAGTAGCTGTAAAGTGAAATTTACTTGTTAAGAAGATAAGGTGCATGAAGGAGGGAACAGGAAAAAAACCAGAAATTGTTCACCTGACCTGGTGTTTCAATAAATAAAATGCAAACATTCTTGAAGATGGACTTATGCCAGACATTTTCAACAGATCAAACCCTGTTAAGATTTGTTCACTGTTACTTTATTTTACAGTGTAATTAAACTGCTATCATAGATTCTCTGAGTGTACCATAGCTGTATTTATATATTACATATATAAATCCTGTATCTATAACTGGGATTTGTACTAAAATACTTTAAAACCATTCTAAAGATTTGCTATATATTTAAAAGTGCCTTTGCCTCTGTAACAGTAACATTTGCTCCAATACAGTTAAGTGCTTGTAATGTCTTCAGAAATGCAGCTCAAGGACCCAAGGCACTGGAATGGCCATTGGTAAAATTACTGGGACTGAATAACAACCCTTTAATTTCTGCGTACAAAGAAAAAACCCAAAGATGAAAGACGACCCCTTCCACATCCCTGCAGCCATTCCTTTTGGAGCAAGAAGCAGAGAGAAAGGCTGAAAAGAAGAAACAGTCATACAGCAAAATCGTATGTCCAAGCTGCATACTGAAAACTTTGACTTATACTGACCTAAGCAGCAACTACTGAAACGCTGTTCAGTTCAAGATTAACTAGAGGTACTAGAGTAAAACCACAACAAACCCAAGAACAAATTCCATTTCAAAGCATCCTTCCAATGCCTTCAGGTATGTGACACTGCACAGTGGAGCTCTTCACATGGTACATGTAACAGAAGGTGCATATAAGCAAAGAAAATGTAACATTCTTTAAGATACCATGCCAACTTCATAAAAAGAAAGTAATTAGAGCACCCCTTAAAGTAACAGCTGAGATTTCCAAACATAGCAGGAAAAGCCAGGGAAAACAAGTTTTATACTCACAACACTAGTACCAAAGCTGAATCAAGAAAATGAGATATGAAACTAAATTTATGAAAGCATTATATAAGAGCCAGTCAGACATTCTCCACTGTTTTCAGGTCATATCCATCAAAGAAAATGGAATTTAATCAATAACATAGCAGCCAGTATTAATTTAGTTGACTTAGACTAAGTGCTGGGTTGTTTATTTTTGTTTGTTTGGGATTTTGTTGTTTTTTGGTTTTGTGCATATGTTTGGTTTTAGTGTTTTCTGGTGAGGGGTTTTTGTTTGGTTGGGCTTGCTTTTTAGGGATTTTTTTGCAACTGAAATGAAATAGTCTTATTTTAGGGAAGATCTAATTAGAAAATTCAAGAATCATAGGAGATTAATTTTTTTTCAAAGCATATTTGTCATATTTGGATTTTTAAAGCGAATTTTAAATGACTGGCAGTTTTTCATTAAATTTGCAGCCAAAGTATAAATCTAAGTTTAGACACACAAGCTATTCTTAACCTGCTGGTTCACCAAACAGTGAAAGTGGAAAAATAATGGGGAAAACCCCCAAAAACTGTTATCCTGCTGTTAGAGTTTCTCTGCTGATACCGCAGCTAAGGAGTACAATTCATTTTGACAGAATTCATTATGTTCACACAGCATAACCTGTACTGCCATGAACAGCACTGACTTGAAACTTGACTCTCTGCTCCTCATATCGCCGTACTCACAGCCAAAACTGACTTCACAAAAGCTGCAAAAAAAGTTTTTCATTTACTTCTGTTTTTTCTAGAAATAAAATACATGTAGGAAAGATTTGTTTAACACATTAGGTGGGAGGGGAAACAGGAGAAAGATTTTTTCAGTCCTGTAAGGTTAGAAAGATGTTCTTACTAATTAGAAATAATTCAAATTTACCAGAAAGCTTAGTAAGTAATGATCCCAGGTCTTGTGAAGCAATAATACTTCCAGCCCAAACGAGGAATACTTTCTTATTTAAAAAAAATTCTCCCATACAAATACCCAGAAGGTAGTAATACTGCAGTCAGTAGCTTTGAAGTATCAGGTTCAAACTGAAGGTAGTAAGAGGACACTGTATGGTTGGTGCCAACAGAATTAGAATTTAACAAATGAGAATCCAAAAATACACAATTACAAGCCAACAGAACAGAAGTTAGAAGCCAAATGATAATCAAAAAGAATGAGACATGCTGACACTGGTCAAGAGACTCCCTTTTTCTATTTTAATCACCAACCAAATTAATGTTAAAGAACAAAGCCATCAGCAATTTGCTGTTGCACTAAATCACCTAGACACACTTAGAACCAGAGCAGGACGTGTGGTCTGCATGACCACAGTATGCAGCAAGGGGGAACACAGAATCATCTTCTGGCAACATACTTTTCTTGTTCCTGGAGGGTAGACATTCCATGCCAATATGCTGGAAGAAGCAACTTCCTGAGACAAAGACAGGAACATTCCTTTTGGGGGGGACAGTAATACATACCCATTCTGATGAAAGTTTAGATTAAATTTAGAAATTAATTTTGCCAGTTTTACTGAGTTATTAATTCTACGAGTCCCTAAAATCAGGAAATCTACTCTACCCTAAAATATCCTAGAATAAATTACTGCACAGTTCTTGTGTATTTTGAGAAATATTTGTTCTTTGTTTCTTTTCACTTTTTCTTCTCACTGTTAGAAAGGATCACTTTCTCTACCATCTCTAATTGATTTACTTTAGGCTTGTCAAAATGATCCATGCTTTCTTTCCTCTACCCATTGATGTAATGAATTAACTGCTCCTACTAAGGAAGTAGGACTGTGCAGAAATAATTTCTATATTAACAATTACATCTGATCAACTATCTCAATCATAGATGAGTTTAAGATCACTAAAGAACTTTTGAAATATTTTAACCTTTATCATGACCAATTCAAAAATGGAGCAGTGTTAGTCTTACACTTTGGAAAATTGATGCAGTAAGTATGAATAACCTACACAAGGCCACAAAGATAAATAGTATCAGCCAAGATAAAAACTCCAAAATTCAGGCATCAAGTCCTCTGTACAGACTATAGCAGTGTCTATATAGACTATACCCTATAACAGAGTGATAAATCTCATTCAAAATTTGAAAGCCTATCCCAGCAAGGAAGTTCTCCACAGAATTAAGAGTTTATCATAGTCAATTTGTCATTTCAGCTGTGATTTTTCTCTATTTTGTCCACTGCTGAGCAACAGGAACACTTGTGAGGTCCTCGGTGTGATAAATTGTGAATGTGAAGTGCATATGCGTACACACATTTGAAAAGGACAAAGCAACTTCTATTTCATTGTTAATATAATGAAAAACAGTTTTAAATGCTACACTTATGTCTTATTCCAAAGTGGACCAACTATAATCTGTGATTTTATATCCAATTTTCTATTTTTATTTACAGGAAGATCTCTGGTCAGAATCTATGATGAAAATTATTCACATCCACTATGCTGACAATTTCTCAACTATAAAATCTATGGAAAATATAATGACAGGACCAGTACTAATCTGAAGAAGATAAAACCAAAAATAATATTTGGACAGGGTTCAGTGGGGAAGAGCAAGATGCATTTCTTGGGAATTATATATACTGACAAAGACTACAGTGTAAAGATGATGTGACACGTAATGAAGGGGGTTGGTGAGAGGAAATTAAAAAAACAAAAAAACACCCTCTCATAAGTTAGGCACAGAGACAACACAAGCACTAATCACCTGGGATCTAAGCAAGAAATTGTTTTCAGCTCTTTTGAGAATTTTTTCCCCATTTCATGCACAGCCAAACAGATCCCAATTTTAATACCACACATATCAACAATGCCCTCAGAGAACAGAATGACTGGAATCTTAAGCCAAAAATATTAAATAGGAAAAGGAAAGACCTGTAATGCAAATCTGCAGCTCACAGAGAAAATCAATTTAGAAAAAGACTTTAAAAACAAAGAAAATAAAGGCACAGTCCTCTGGTAGGTTTGATAACAATTTGAACAGAGGGTGACAGTGGTTAAGCAATTCCAGGTGTTTTCATGCGTATGTACATTTCTGTAGTGCATCTGTGTCTATTTCATTCAGCTTCTACTTTCTTGGTGCTCCCCAGTAATCAAGTACTTAATTTGTAAGATGCTACATGAGTGCCAGCAGGCACAAAATGGTATGATAAATAACACTCTTCACCAAATATAAAAGCCACACTCTTAGTGAAGAAAGCGTATCTTCAGCTAAGTAGAAATCAGTATCTCCCTTTAATGTTTTTTAAATAGCTCTGCTCAGCCACTTGGAAGAGACCCAGCTGCCACAAAAAGTCATACAAACTCCAAGCCCTGCTCTGTTTAAATTTCTGCTCCATAGCTCACTTCTTGAGTGTGAACACTTGCTGAACTAAACCGTAAGAAATTTCCTCAGTAGACCAATTTAAAAAAACAAACCTGATAATATTTCCATTTTAGCAATAAATCTGGAATCAGTTCTATTAGAGAAGCATCAAGTCATTGGTTCTTGTTTCATCACATGCTTTCTAATGACAGGTTTGCTACAACAGCCTTGAAGGGGACTGGCAATTAGGTTCCAACTGGTCATGCTCTTGGGGAGAAACACCTTGGACGAACTGTGGTTCAACAGCATCGGACTTTTGCAATTCAGAGCTGGGTGTCCCTCAGGGACTAAAGCCACAGAGCTAGTGCCAGGTGGCACGACAGATTTTGTAGGGAATAAAGTTTTGTTTTGTTCTAGAACAATACGTTTTACAGAAGATGTGGATGCACCAGATACTGATTCTTGTATTGCTTCATTTGGGATCTTGCGATATCGATAATTGGGGGCATTATTTTCCATTATATCTGACCAGGCCCTGTAGCGAACCTCTGCAGATCCCCAGTAGTGCCTAATAGCAGACTCAGAGCGATGGCCTGTCACTGCCATTATTTCCCTAGGCCCCAGTCCTGCTTCACAGAGTAGCTGGATGGTGGTAGTTCGGAGAGAATGATTGGTGTACCGCTGGGAGAGCCTGGCTGCCACACTTATCCTGGGCATCATGGTACCCAGGTAGTTCACACCCATTGGTTCTCTTTTGTACCAGACAGGCTGTTCTTGCATTTGCTCTGATGTTAGCTTTAGAGGGTGCAGGTAAAAGGCAGGGGGCTCTGGAGGCAACTTGGACAAATAAAGTTCCAAGGAAAAAACAGGACAGTTTGGGTCCCCAGGCATATCATACATTTTACCCATTTTATGAGGATCTTCTCCGTTTTTGCCTTTGCCAGGGTATCTAAACATAGCGTATCGACGCCCGTTCTTGTCCTTCTCAACAACAAATGCATCCGGAGCCAGATCTCTTAGAATTTCCCTCCCTCGCTTGGCAAAATGCAACTGCAAATCAAACCACACCTTGTTGACGAGTGCCAGGGGACTGTGCAAACCCAGCACACCAGACTGCTTAATCTTACGCAAGTCCTCGGCAGCTATAGGAGGATGGTGGTGAGTCTCATCCTTTCCCTGCAGGCGCAGCATCTTCAGCACGCTCATAAAGACCATGTTTGCGCTGGCAAACTCTTTGTCCTTCATTAAGCAAATCTGACGATTATAAGGTGGCATTTTGAGATGCCGGTTTAAGCCAGCACGCATTGACTTGTAGCTTGCCACACTGTAGGTATTTCCATCGTGATTTCTTATTGTGTAATAAAATTCTCTTAAGATATCATTGAGTTCACTTACTGGGACCAATTCAAAGCTAGGATCCTTGCCATTTTTGGCCAGCCACTGTTTTAATAGGTTAGCTGCCCAGCCAGTCTGCTTGTGGGTGTTTTTGATGCTCTTAGCATCCTCTTCCTCTTCCTCCAAGCCAAAGAGGACATCCTCAGGGAAGTTAAAATTCGTCTGTGCTGCTTCTACTGCTTCTTTATTTTCTGATGAGGTCTCTTCCTGTTTCAACTGCTTTTCGAAACAATTGATCAAAGTTGTACCATCAAATATGCCACAGGTATACGGTACACAGCGAACTACTTTTTGATCTGAGAGCTGTGAGTGTGGAGTAATACAAAATATTTTGGATTTTACGTAACAAAAAGCAGGTGGCATTAACTGGATTTTTCAAATGAATGGCATGTCAGTTCCATACATCACTATCCAATTACAATGCATCAGGTCCTTCTTTTTTAACCATGGCATTACACATGCTTTAACTGATTTCACAGAAAGCAACCTAGAACATACACTACACAAAAGAAGACTGAAAACCCAAAAACATCTTATGTCTTTTACTTCCCTCATCCTAGCTCATCTTCCACTGCTAAATACCATTATCATACACAATCTGTTTTTCCAAGTTTTCTCCCAGGTTTCAGGCTCTAGCTTCCAACATAATGTGTCTTATACTGAAAATTAAACCTTAACACTGTACTACTGTCATCCATTATGGTACTGGATTTCCTACCTATCAAGTACTGACAAGGGTTTTTAATAGCTATAATCCACAGGTATCTTTGAAAAACAGAGTTCCAAACAACCTTTCTTTATGAAATGCCTTAATAGAAAGACAGAGTGAGGCATAGTTTATACTCTAAAATACTGGGTACCTTTGCCAGACTACTTTCAGCAGATGAAAACCAGAATATTGTCCAGTATATTTTCTTCTTGCTTTGAAATATGATTTAGATTAACTGTACCTTGAGATGCTAATGAATTTGGAAATGTTGTCTAGAAGAAATTAATTTTATTCCCCTTAATAAAATGACTTCTGGTTAACAGCAGTAGTTAAGTATGAGGTACTTTATGAAACATCTATAGACAGAAAGAAAATTATTTATGAAGAATTTTAAATAGCTTAATTTCAAACTTTAAATTTCAAAGCAAGTTCAACAAATTTTAGACAAGGAATCCAGAAGTATTGCAAGTTATCCTTTACCATGAAATAGCTATTCCTGAAGAAGGTTTACTTTCCTTTTTTTTTTCCTCCCATGATACATGGAAATCAAACATTACAATTCCAATTCTAACTTCTGGATTAGTGTGGGAATGAGAACATTGCAATAATTTATATAACATTCGCAGCTATAAGTTCAAGCCATTCAGACAAGGAAAGGATTGGGCAGTCTTTGTTTTAGCAGACAATTTTTAGTCTGCTCCTGATTTACCAACTTGTACCTATAAAATTCCATCATAAACCTTCTGAAAAAATTATCAGAAGCTCATGCTGCAAGCAACAGTGAATCAGAAGAAAAATATAAACTGAGAGAAACTAGAAAGGATGGCACAAAAGAAACTAAATTTGTTTCATTATAGTCAATAAAGGTAAAGAAAAACTCCTGTGGATTGTAACTTTAGAATTTTATATAGAAATAATAAAAAGCCTACCTGTGTTGTTCCCTCAGCAGGTCGCTTGTTTGCCGAAGTATCTGTTGGTGGCCTGCTGGTCTGGTTTTCTGAGGGGTCAAGAAATTATTCATTTGCAATATCTAATCAGTACTAATTATTGCTACCCACTAGCCATATTTGAAGGCAATATTCAAAATTGTTTGACACTAAACATTCAGTATGTGATATATTTTACATTTAGCCTCAGTTTGCAATTATAAGTATTCAAGTTTGATTAATATGTTCCTTTCCTTGTAAGTTTGACAGTATATTAAAAGCATTTTATGAGCAATTTCCTTGCCTGAGAACAAAGTATAACTCCAAGCTCTTCTCCCTCTGTATGCATACTGATAAGCTATTCAACTGAAAATAAAATTATTAAATATTTCCATACAAAAAAGACCTGACTGAAAAAAGGATGGTTAAACAGACTGTAAAATACACAACTGAGACAGGGAGACTGAGTACCTTTAGTATCTCAGCCAAACATCAAACTAGCAATTCAAGAAGTTCCTTTAATATGTTGATGTAAATATATAAATTCAAATTCTGTTCTCATTCCTCATCATTTTAATGAGAGCTTATCAGCAACAGTGCTGGCCCAAATTGGTGTTTCAATTCTGGTTAGAAAACGACTAGGGTATAAAGTAAGTCCATGGAAACTGCAGAAAATGAGACATTCTTTGGACACATAGGTCCTCCTTTTGTCACTGTATCTCATCAGTCACAAACCTTATTATGTTGCTTAAATCACTTGTATTTACTTTAGAGCTAAGAGTCAATATAAAACAAATGTCTAGCTCTATGGAGCATATATTTTAGCATAGGTAAGCTAGATACAGGATAATGAAATTAAAGTAGTTCTGATGTCAAGTTCTGCTTGAGCTCCTTCTAACATTATACTGTACCAATAAGGCACTTGCTCTAACTCCAACTCACTTAAAATCTTGAAGACCTCTTATAAAAAAAAAAATCAAAAAATCAAGATATGTAAAATCAGAAGTGCAGACAACCATCAAGGCAGGACCAAAGACTGAGAAAAAGTATTTTAAACTAATTAATCCAATTATTGTTATTTGAACATTTGTTGTGTTTAGAGACTTTATTTAAATATTTTAAGTGTACTCTTTTGGAACTAGGTTTGTATTCAGCTGGGTTTTTTCTCCCATTATGTTTACTTTTAAGTGAAAATTAAGTTATAATTATACTTTCCTTTCAGTATGCCTGTGCTTAGAAAGGTAGTTCAAATAATTCTGAGAGGCTTTATTAAAATTAAATACCAAGTTCTTAATGATAGAATAGGATTCTGACTTCACACTAGGAATTATGTAAGTCAAATTCCAAATAAAACAAATCTTACAAAGCAACACTGCTGACTCCCTCTAAGGGGAGTTTATTTTCAACAATATCTGAAACAGATCTGGCAGAGACATTATTTTGATCTTGAAAATTTCAACAGAAATGCAGCTAGAAGAACCATCTCTGTGAAACACATCAAGAAACAATTTTCCACACAGTGTGGTTTTATGATTCCTGCTGACCACTATCTTCCTCTGCCAGTGTCAACATTCAAGCACAACTTACCAATCTTGGGTGCTGCAATGGTGGGAGGTTCAGTAGGAGCTGTACTATTAAATGCAGTGAGAGGAATCTTCATCTGTAGGGGCGGTCGACTGGTGGCTGCATTATAAAGTCCTGGAGTAGCCACTGTGGGCAAAGAAGTCCTTGTGGTCTGGGCAACAGGATGAGTAGTGGGAACAGCCTGTACTGCCAATGTTGTGCCTATTGATCCAGCACTGGGTGTAGGGTTCCTTTGAATACCAGGACTGGGCACATGTGGGATGTTATTTGGTTTAGTTGTGTTAGTTGATGCCAAAGACACTGTAGTTTTGGTAAGGCTACCAACTGTAGATGAGTTTTGTACAGATATAAATTCAACATTGCCTGACTGCTGGTTAGAGACCAAAGTCCCTGTGTGGCTTTGCAGAAGCGGCGTCTGGGACGACACTGCCACAGGTACATGCAGGATTACGGGCAAAGACTGCAGTGAGACAGACACTGACTGAGTGCTGCCAGTGGGCACTTGGTTAGTGCCTACAACCGTAGCCGTGTTAGCTGTGGGAAGCACTGCTGTTGTCAAAGAGCTGGTGGAGGACACTGGAGTCTGAAGCTTAGGATGTCCACTGACAACTGCTGGAGAAGCAGCAAGACTGGAAGCAGGCACTACACACAAAAAAAATAAATAAAAAAAATTAAGCACTTGAATCAAGTGGGAAGTTTCACTGCAACCCAACAAATGGAAACAATTCATGACGAGGGCAGTGAGTCACTGGAACTGCTTGTCCAGAATGATTGTGAATGCCCTATCATTTTAGGTGTTCAAGGTCAGGCTGGACAGAGCTTTGAACAACTTAATGCTGTGAAAGATGTCCGGGCCCATGGTGGCAGGGTTGGACTAGATGATCTTTAAACGTCCCTTCCAACCAAACACTTCTATGATTCTATGAAAAAGGTAGCATGTAATTACTTCTTTTTGCCAATAAAGGCTCTAAATACTATTTTTTTGTTGTACACTCTGATATTCAATGGCACAGTTAAAATACAGTCAATACTGCATTTCTGTTTATAAGAAATGTGAGAAAAAAAAAGACATATAAAGAATTATGACACAGGCTCGAAGAAGTCACCAAGATTTAACTGCTGAAAACACAAAATACAGCACTTTAAACACCTGTTAAAGAAATGGCAGAGCAACTGGTGCTTCACAAAACACAGGACAAGAACAACAATGTCAGTTATGACTAAATTGACTTGTATAGGTAGGACCTTGTATCCAGAAGGTTCTAGCAACACCAAGTATTAATGTGTCAGAGAAGATACTGACTTTCATACAACAAAATTTCAGGATTAATTCTAAAGATCAGGAACAAAATACACTACTGAAAGCCAGTACATGCAAACTAGAAGATAATCCTGTGGGAACAACTCAGCATTCAATATTAAACAAACCATTTTTACAACCAAGGAGAATGAGACTATAATGAGTAAATTAATGGTGAGTTTCAGTCTATATTCCCTATTAAATTTTAACCTAGAAATTCCATTTTTCATCATGACTACTTTAGGAAATGGGGTTTTTAACTGTTGTTTGGTTTCCCACTCAATTTCTATAGTCATTAGGTAGAGGGAAGGATATCAGTATCCCATTATGATCAAGTAAAATAAGGGGCCTGAGATGTGTTTCAGTTCATGGCAGCCAGTTTTGCTACCATACCCAGCATGCAGTCTCCTGAAGCACCTAATTTACCACAAGTTCTGCTTGGCCAGGTCAAGACATGTTTTTCTCATACCTGGTAAGCACACTGTGCAAATATATGTGCTAGAGAACTAAAATAATGATTTTTTAATGTCAGAAAAAAAGGAGTGAAATTAGTTTTTCTTTATTTAGTTACTTACTTCTTAAATGGAAAGCAATGAAACTTTTAAGAATTGTGTTTACAGTCCATAGAGAGTTTCTTACCTGGATTCACAGGAGCTTGAAAAGTTGCTGGTGTGGTCTCTCCTACATTCCTCTTTGACTCCAGCATTTGCCTCACTGTGCCAGCATTTCTAAGGAATGAGTTGGCATTTCTCTCAGTAAGCCATATAAGGTGTATTTATGAAAATACAATGGTGAAAAAAATCCCTAATTTCACAGCTCTTCTTTTCTTTGAGATTCTTTCCTAAACCCATTTTTTGCCTCTCAGGCAAATTAACTTTGCATATTTCCCTAATAAAAAGAAGTATGGAATTATTAATAAATTTTCAAGTTCTTGCATCAAGCTTGACTTGCACCATGAGAATTTTCCTGTTCTTTAAATTAAACTTCCACTATTATCTGTAATATTTTAGCACTGAAACTGAGGCTAAATAATATCTAAATTTAACCAAGAATGGGTTCAAGTCTATCAATTTATGATTCTGTAAAAGCAAATAAAAGTTTACAAGTGAAGAGCAATGAAGGAAAAGGAAGAACACTTTATCTGAAGTGTCCTACTGTAAATTTTAACATGGTCCCACAGTGATGTGCTTTGCTTACCGATATGTGGCATTGTTCACGTTTGCAGTGTCAGGGGCTGCTTTCCCTGGAGATACAGGTGCATTTGCCACATTCTACACAGAATGAGAGAGAGAGAACAAAATAACTAAGTCAGCTTGCAAACTTATGCTTTCATTCTATTCCATAGCCATCCACTGCTGTGTGAGAGATTAATTTTCTGAAGTCAACATCACAGGAGAATTTGATGTATTTTACAGCTACCCAAAATATCCTCCTTGGTCCCATCGCCTCCCTTCTCCTATATCCTCTCTTTCTTCTTCCTACTCTCACCCCTCAGAATCAAAGTAGTGATTCTGTTATTTACACTGTACTCCTCATACTGAAATAAATTAGATTCAGTTACATACAGTTTAAGGTGTTTTCCTACTAAAAATGGCTAAAGCAGCTTCTGTAAAAACCAGAATTACATAACAGATGTTAAGACATCTTTAACCAAACCAGACAAACCTGCTTTGTCAATGCCATTGAATAAGCAAGTCACATCTTTCTGCATATAAATTTTCTGTATTTTCCCAAACAAGGTTTAGGCTAACTCAGAAAAAAAAAAAGCCTCAGACCCCAATGAATCTAGTTCTTACTTCCTGTCTCTTCTTCAAGTCCTCCTTGGCTGCTCCAACCCGCTTTGTCAATCTTGCAATTTTAGCCTGAACAGGAAGAAGATGAAAACAAACAAAACCATAAATCTCCAAGAACCATCAAAGAAATTTTACAAATGAAAATATATATAACTAAGATATCAAGTCAAAGGCTGTTTTCAGATCAGGGAAATTATTCTTCCTTGAAATACAGTACAACTATGTTATTTTCAACTGTATTATAGCAGAAAGACAAATGTATGCACCACAATCAAGGTATCTTTGAGGCAAGTTTAATTATTCTTATTATTAATTATTCTTATTCACAAACTGAATCCATCTCACATGTTCACACAAAACTACATAAATGAAAGCCTTATATGATGTTATTAATTTGACACTAGTTCATGGCTAAAGATACTGGTAAACAACTATACTGAAAGTGTCTTTGCAATTAAAAAGTCAAAATGTCCATGGCGACAACAGGAAAGAGCTGTATAGTGGCAACTGATCTGGCAAACTCTGTATTTCTTCAAATGCAAAAACCAAAATGGCCTTTTTGGTCAAATTTGTTATGTGAGAAGCTTTTAATTGTCTTGTCAGTTCAAAGTTCTTAGCATTTTGTGATGTTCTTCATGTCACCACTATACATGTATTTTCTATAAAAAAATGCAGGAAAGCACACTGTATTCAATACTAGCTATTTGCTTCCTTGCTAGAACAACTACCACTTACACTCTGGGGAAACAACACGTGATGGATAATGTTTTAAGTCCAGTGGTACTGTGCTCTCCTTTCTGCATGTTCCAATTTTTAAGCAAATTTCCAGCTTCATAAAGACAATAGATATTTTCATACTTTGCATTTTTTGGAAAAATGTGTAAATGGAACAGAAGAGTAGAAAAGAAGTCTACTAACAGCTAATGAATGAGTCTGCCAGATGAAAGACCCACTTGGGTGTTTCTGTATGATAAATTGGTTGCTTCCCTCCCTCTGAGTAGGAAAATAGTTTAACAACTCAAAAAGAACATTAGTATTTGCTGCTTCCTCTATCACCTCCTCCCCTTGCAGAATCAAAATGGTTTCCCTACTGGCAACTGTAGGAACCGTACTACTAAATATTGAGGAAATTATTTTTGAATTTGACCCTAGTATGGAGCTGAATGCACACATACTCACCTGCATTTCAGTAAGCACATTTTTATGCCTCTTGTTGCATTCTACCTTCTCCATTCGGGTTTTCAAGTCTGCCAGAGTCTTGTCAAATACCGCACACTGTAAAGCGGTAAGTTTTTCTTCTAACAGTCTCTGGATAATCTGCAAAATTGTTATATAAAAATAAAACAACAATGCAATCCCAAAATTTGGGGGAATCATCTCTAAAAATATTCTCAACTCTTAACAAATATACTACTATAAACAGAACAATGACAACTTTTGTGCCCTGTCAATCAAATAAATCTACAGTCAGCAATAAGTATGTTGTTGCACAGCTAAGTTTTGACAAAATTTTGGAAAATACAAATGGTTTGACATTAATTCAACAAATTAATTTCCTTACAGTATGATAAGGATATAAAATCTTACTATATATAAAAAGACCCTTAACAACAGAAAGTATTTTTTTGAAGTGCAGTGCTTACATAAATTAATTGTTCTTCAAACTTTTCTGCTTTTGAGAGGGACATTGGCATTCAATGAACAGAAACTTAAGACATTCGACAAAAACTTTTTTCTGACATGTATTTTCCCCTAGCAAAAATGCAGTGTTGCCTTTCTTGGAGAAGCTAATAACATAAGAAGAAAAGACTGGTTTTCACCAAGTTTACATGAAAGTTATTATTTGATGTTCTTCTCCCTTCTATACTGACTGCAGTGTAATACGTTTTCTTAGGAAACAAAAGTAAATAAGCAACTAATGTGGTTCAATTTTGCCATCTTAAATTAATGAAGCTACAACACATGCTAGCTAACGACCTAATAAAAGCACAATTTTTGTTTCTTCAAGACCGTAAATTCCTTGTACAGCAATGGTGCCATCAGGCTATTAACAGCTCTACAAAAATCTGCAAAATGCCAGGTTGATTACACTCTTGCTTGGAGACTGCCTGTATTTAAAAGCTAGGCACATAGTGAAGTGCATCACATACAAACTTCATCATGGTGAAATACATCCTTGACTAACATTTTCAGTCTAAAGTCACACGAGACTTTAAATATTTTATACATTTCAAATATAACTCCTGCAGCATACTTTTCAAATGCTATTTGGTCTCTTCTTAAAAGGAGGGCTATGTAGAACTTTAAGAATTAAGCACCTTTGTTACTTGAATTACATCCAGTGTTTAACCACAAAAAAAAGAGAAAGCGTTTTGGGGCACATAGCACGTGTGGAAGGACTGCTAATTCAAAGACAGTAACACAAGTGACAGGTGTGTGTGTATGTTCTTTGCTCTGCACCTCTAATCTACCTTTTGTAATTTTAGGTCAACATCCTTTCTGGCTGTAATTTTTACTTGGAGTTCTGCTTCATAATCTTCTCCCATGTACCGACGATGTTTAGACTGAACATTGTCCATGTCCTCAGATTTGGAACGCTTTCTTTTTGATGCTTCACCTGGAACCATTAGATACAACTCCTCATGAGGAATTCCTGAAAAAAACCAGGTATTTTCACAATGCCATGATTACTTTGAAGTTGTTCTCAGTTTAAGCTTTCTCATTCTAAACCAGTAGGAATGCCTTTGGAAAAACATACTTGATGACATCGAAGTATAAAACGAATCCTCCTTATGGTATCTCACCATTACTGCTCTGTCAGTGAGTTCTGCTTTGTGATTCACCCAATCACTGCCCCAAATGCAGAATGGTTCTAGTACCACCATTCCCCTCCCCAGAACTTCCCTCCAGTTCTTCCTGTTCCTATCAGCACCATCCTATAATGAAACATGGCTTCTGAGAAGGAAAATAAAACCTTCTCCCAAAAACGGAATCCTCCTCTCAGAATTTCGGCTGAATAAAACTACATCTCGTTTAACTATGCCAGCAATTAACTGTATTTACCTGCCATGAAGTTTTAACTCGTACCTCCAATGCCTGACTGAAAACCCATTCAAACTCTTTTTTCACTTCTTGGTTAAGAAGGAAAGTAAATCTAACAAAAGAACAGGTTCAAAACAGAACTAGATTATAAAAGTCACGTTCATCACAGTGATGGAAGCACAAAAGAACCAAAGAGTCCCCACTCACTCCTACAGCTCCTTGCACTGTGTCCAGAAGGTTCTTGAGGACAGGAGGGACATATGCTTTTAAATAATCTTCAGATTATGTAACAAGGACACAGGGAACTACAGGATTACTAGCCTCACCTCAGTCCTTTGCAACACGATGGAGCAAGTAAGTCTAGGTAGAAATCATCTCTAAGTCTATTAAGAAGGCAGTGATGGGGAATAGAATGGATTTATCAAGGGGAAGGCCTGATAGCCTTCTACAGTGAGACCACTGGCTTGGTGGATGAAAGGAGAGCATATTTAATAATGCTCCTGAAATCCAAACCAACCCCGAATTCTTTATGTATGTCCTAGATAATTGCACTGGCTCAACTGTTGGGCTCCAGGAACCATGATTATAGGCACATAGTCCAGCTGGAGCTCAGTAATGCACACCAGCACGTGCTACTGGTACCAACACTACCATCTTCATTTGTAACCTAGATAATGGGGTAAGAGTATATTTGCAGCAACTTGCAGGGGATACAAAACTGGAAGGAGTGATTTGTACACTCCTGAGTGGTTATGCTGCCATTTGGAGTCACACTGACAAACTGGAGAAATTGGCTAACAAGAACCTCATGAAGTTTAAGAAAAGGAGATACCCAAGTACTACACTTGGGTAGCAATAAAACAATGTACTAGTACAGGCTGGGAAATCACTGGCTGGAAAACACATTTTTAGAAAAGGCCCTGGTGGTCTCCTCGTACATGAAATTAAACATGGGCCAGCAACATGCCATGCAAGAAGGCCAACTTTCTTAGCTGCCAGAGAATAAGTACTGACAGCAGGTCGAGGGAGGTACTTTATTCCCATTTAACCAGGGAATGTGAGCCAGAACCTTGAGTCTTTTGTCCAGTCCTAGGTTTCTAAATACAAAAAAACCATGTGAACATACTGGAGAGAGGGGAGTGTAAAGTCACCAAGATATTTTAGAGATAGGAGCATTCAACAAGAACTGGAATTGTTCAACTGGAGAAGGTCATTAGGGGAGATTTTATCATGTGTGTGAATTACCTGTCAGGCAGAGAATGAGTGAAGAGCAAGACTCTTAGTGGGCAGCAGTGACAGGACAAGAAAAATGGATGCAAATTGAAATACCAGAATTTCTACTCAAACACTTAAAACTTTTTTACTGTGAGGGTGGTCAAACTCTGAGATCAGAACACTGGAAACTTGCGGAATCTTAGTCTGTGGAAATACTCAAAACCTGTCAGGATATGGTTCTGGGCAAACTGCTTTCTAGTTGATCTGTTTTCAGCAGGAGCATTGGATTAGATAATCATCAAAGGTCCCTTCCAAACCTAATGATTCTGTGCTTCTAACACATACAGCCCAGTGAAACAATGGTTTTAACATTACATACTTTTTTCTATTTGTTTATCTTCTTCTTTGTGGGCCTCTTCTTCTTTATCTTCACACTCCTTTTTTTTCTCCCCCTCCACCTCTTCTATAAACAGAAGGAAAAAAATCCATGTGACACTTACTCAGATCTGCTAAAGTCTTGTAACAGTCCTATTTTGACTAATGAATTAAGAAAACTTAGGAGAAAACATGTGAGGGAAGGCAAGAGAATTAAGTATGACAAAAAGGGAATACAGATATGAAACAATAAGGGGATATCCTCAAAACAAAAATTGAACTATCATGCAACACATTAAGACTCACTTCTGAATTTGCTTAACATTTAAAGCAGAATAACTGTACTGTAATTATGAGGGTAAAATGTTTCAGTTACCTCTGAAAAAAAAAAAATATGTATTTTTTAATGTAGATAAAGTTCTCAATAAATTATTTTAGCTCACTTTTCCACTTCGGGAGAAAGTATAAAAAATTTAGTAACAAAATATGTTTCTCTATTTACAATCAGCAACTTCAACCATAACATTAACGGTAGGAAAGGCCTAGATTTAGGTTAACAAACATGAATTTAAATTTGAAGTTTCTTGCTAATACAAAGTATCACAATTTAGGTCTAGTAATTAAAAATTTTACAGTTTAGGAAATGCTTAAATAGAGAAAAATCTGAAGCCACAAAACACACAGAGATAAAAATGGCAGCACTTCCTGAAAAATTTTATGTTCCATGAACTTCCATTATATGTTTCATACATATGTGTATGAAACAAGCTTCCATTATGTACTTCTCTGCTTGCCAAATACAACACATAACTATTGCTTTTAAAACTACAGTAAAATCTATGCAGAATATAACAGAACAAGTAATCACTGTTATGCACATATTGATCTGTCCACTTCTTCCTTTTCCTACACTCATTTTGTTACTACTGCAGTTTACTAGCTTTTCTAAGGAAAGTTCTGATTGCAAAGGTATGTCTGATGCTCTCTTAACATTAAGTCTCCCTTCTATTATGAAGAACATTTGAATGATTTAAAACAAGTTACCTAATAAATCAGAAAAAGGAGAGTCAAAACCCAATAACCTGGCATCATGAGATTTTAATTTTTCTTATCAATGTAAAAAATAATATTCATAATACAAATTCTTCAATCCAAATCTGATTTAAGGTAATAATTTAGCATAATGCCTATGCCACCTGCTTTTTAACACTCAAAGAAAAGCTTCATGTATTTAATTGTTATGAATAAAATAGGGCTCATTTTCCTATAAATCTAAAGGAGAATTGCTAAGTTTGTGACAACTTTTCCCACAACTCAAAGATTTTAATATTCAGATGAAAGACAAATATTCCATGGAAAAATATACATACCAGAATGTCTTTAAAGCATGTTACAAGCTTCAAAGCTAAGTTTTTACTCAGTTCTATATAGAGGACAAGTAATTTCAGGCATGAGAAGGTCCTTTCCTTACTAACTTCCATTACCATGAACAAATCTAGCTCAGTGGTTTAAACATGATGCCCAGCTAAACTCTCAAGTTAAGTAGGAAAAAAAATTCACAACTGGCTATCAGTTTAGTTTTCACTGCTAAGCTGTGATCTCATTATCCTGACACTAGACAGCCAGAAGCAATGACTGCAATCTTGTTAGCCTCCTATGAGCTTGGTGTACCACAGTAAAGTTTTCCTCAGTTTCTTAATTTATTAGAATCATTTTTCACTTGTTTTCTTCCACTGCCATTTTATCAATGTTTCCTCAAAAGTATCTACTATAATCTGGAAATATTTTTATTGAGTGGTGAATCAGTTCTACTCTCTGATCAAACTATGAGTTCTGTACTCAAGTGCACCACTTCATAAATGACCACAATGAGTTTCACCTGCCATATTTGTTCCTCAGTCAATCAGCATTGTAAAATTCTTCTCCACTTCCTCCTATCAGCTAACTCTCACCTCACTAGTCACTAGTACCACTCATTTTAGCCAATTGTTAATTCTGTCACACAGCGCAATCTCTGAAACTCTGAATTTATTTTTCATTCTTCAGCTGATTATTTCCTCCATCAGGACTTTCCATTTTACTGTTTCATTTCCTAAAGTTCTTGGTAAGATGTCACTTGTGTTTGGATATCCACAAGAATTCACATTGTGGCTTCCTTGTCACATGCTTGTTTGCTTACACAAGAAGGCCCAAGGCTTTTTGATATATGATCTTTCATTACAAAAATCTGTGACAACATAGCTATTATAGTTATTAATTACACTTGGGAAAGACATTCTATTAATCTGTACATTTGAATAAACTCTTCTAGTACCATTCTTTCACCGCTGTTTAGCCATGTTGATTTTTATCTGGACTTGTTGAAATCTTACTTCTTAACTGAGCAGTCTGCACTTGTTATTCCAATATAGCATCTTGAAATTATCTCCATATGGTCTCCACAGTTTTAATTTTCATAGATTCTTTCCAAAAGTTACTCTTTATAAGTAAGGTAACTCTACCTGTTTTCTCATACAATTGTTTCCTGACTATGCAACCTCGCTGCTATTATCTTCCTTCCTGGTTAAGGCAGAACATCACAGTGATCAATTTCCACTTCCTGAATAGTCTCAGTTACAGCCAGTTACAGCTGTAAGACTCATAAACTGTTATTAGCCAATAAATAAAACAACTAGTCAGAAAAATCTGTCATGTCACCAAAATTAAGAATCTGAAAAAAGTATTGCTGGATATATTATTTTAAGCTTCTGCCAACTGAAGTCCAGTACTTAATATTCATTTCAATCTTTTTGCTCCATAGCAAATTCTTCTATGACCCCAGAGTGTTTTCTCATTGGGTAAGAGGAAAAAAGTAAACCTAATGGCTTAAATGAGTGAACCCTTAAACTTCAGAGAAAACAAAGGTAACCAATTTATTTGTGATGTTCATTTCATAAAAGGGGCTCCTAACACTACAATTTTGACAAAACTACACACAGCCGCCTTTCCATCTGCTTCCCTCACCTCTAGGAGCTTCTGAAAGACTAAGTGCACAATAATGCTATCACTTTTTCAATCTCATTGACAACAGCTAATGTCTAAATAAGATCTTTAGCAGAAACCATGGAACCTACCTTATCTCTATTGAACTAGCATAATTTAGAGGTAAATACTAGAAAAGGAAGAGTCTAAAACAGGGCTGAAGAGACATACTTATCTCTGTTTCTTTAGCTGTTTTAGAGATTGAAGACTTAGAATGCCACAGTCCCATCATTAGTAAAACAAGATTTGGAAAACTATGGTTACTAACTTTCAATAGACTAAAATGTGAATCTTGTTTAAGCTATGAAATTTCTATTTCTACTACCCAGTCAGCCATATTTAAACACACTTGGGTTAATATGGTCATAATTAATAAAAACTATATAATGGAGGGGTTGGGGAAAAGTGGGGGGGGGGGAAGAAAAAACACAACAAAATAATTCCAACCAAGATAATTTGAAACATCTTTCTCAATTATAGATAAAAGACCAGTGTCAACTGATCTGTAAATTATTAATCTGTTTTATTTTCACAAGTCCAATAGTATAACAATGACTGTCTATTGTCAAAAAGAAAAAAAAGCTTACAAAACTGTATGAAACAGCACACTACAAAGGACATCCTTTCAGTTTAACTTGGAAAAATGTTCTGATAACTACATGGAGATCCCACACTTCACATTTAAAAGTATCCATCACTTGCCATAGTCATCAAAGAAAACTTAGATAAAAATCACTGAGTTAAATGAATAAAAGCTATGATATGCAAACAACACGACACGGATTTTTCATTAAACTCTTCCAATATTCTCTTTCAGTGGGAAAAAAAAAGTTAAAAGAGAATTTGAGGCACACCTGGATTACACGTGTGCTTTCCTTATCATTTATTTTAATGCTTAAGAAAGCTGAAATCCTTTCTTCCCCATGAAAACAGTAAATGAATGCATTTCTGTTCTCCCAAATATTTTTGTTCTGGTCTCTCTGTCAATTACTCATGTTTTCCTCTTTTTCCACTCACTACCTCACCCAAATTGGCACCCACATTTATGGAGTATGAGAAAAACCCCAAAAAAGCAAACCAACAAGAAAACAACAAAAAACTCTAAAACCAAAATCCAAAACAAACAAAAAAACCCTAAACAATCCAAATCTCAAAGATAAGTATTTTTTTTGTGCTAAGCTTTCTTCCTGGGCCTCAAATACCACCCTTGAAAATTAAGACTACATAACATTACTGATGAGTAAAACTGTCTTTTTGAGTTAGAAACCTGCCATAAGTGTCATTCTAAGAAATGAACAAAAATCCCAAACTTGAATGGAAACTAGCAATTTAGAAAATTCTAACCTGGAAGACTTGACTTGTTTGGTAGTATCCCTTCAACGTGTTCCTCCTTCTCATCACAGGGATCCTCTTCATCAGACAGTACTAAGAAAGCCTCTTTTGGCAGACTTTCATTGCTTTCCTGCTTGGATGGTGAACCCAAACAATTGTCTATTTTCTCTTCTAAATCTGGGACTGAGTCATCCCCTGGAAGCAGAGAACTTTTACTAAAACAGCTCAGATCATCTTCAGCAGGGGCTAGTTTTTCCAGAATCGGAATAATGTCATCTGTTTCCATACAGTCAGTATTGTCCAAGATGCTTTCACTTGGCTCATCTACTGCCTTTGAAACAGTGGTTTCTGGAAGTTCTGCACTGCCTTCTTGTTTTTCCAGGTCAGCTTCCATACTGCTAGAGATGGCTGCTTCTCCAACAGTCTCCTCAACAGTTACATCTTCAGTCCTCCTTCCCTCACCAGATGAACTGGAATTAACAGGTAAGTCATTTGTTTCTCCCTTCTCTTCAGAAGAGTCACTAATATCACCAACTGATTTGCTTTCACCTTCCAATGGGATATCATTCTTTTTCTGGTCCAAATGATCTTTTTTATTATTTTCTTCATGGAAGTTATCTTTACTGCTACCAACTCCATTTTCAGCCTCACATTTTACTGCAATGTCAGTATCTTTAGCTTGGTCTGGAGTAACATTTTCTGAAGAGAGCATTAAAGGTTTGGATTCTATGTCACTGGCTATGTTTTCTGCCCTACTTTCAGGGCTTTTGGTCTCACTAATTTCATCACAAGCTGCTCTTTTTTCTTCAGAGTTAACACATAAGTCAACCGTACCATTAATTTCTTTCTTGTCTTCTGTACAGTCTGTATTGCTTAAAAGGGAATTTATATCAGAATCTCCATTCTCATGTTTTCCATTTAACAGTTTCACTTCAGTTGTCTTCAACAGCTCCTCTTTAACCTTATAGACAGCTTCAAGTTGTTGCCGATCACTTACTCTCATTGTTTTTCGTGCTTTAAAGACTTTTCTCTGAGGTTCCTCTGTGCTATCCATCTTAGCCCTTAAAAAAATTCAGAAAGAACTGTGAAGATAAAAATTTATCATTTATTTATTGTCATATTACACTACTACTAAGAAAATCTGTAATGTTTAGCGCATTTTAAAGTAAACCAGCTGAAATGTCACTGACAAACACCTGTCAACACTTAAATTTTATCTGACTTACTAAAAAGTAAATCAAATTTTTTCTATATACTGCACAAACACATTTATGCAAAGGTCATGCTGTAATATTCTAACAACGCATTTTCGACCACTTATCTCATAGAGTTCTATTAAAAACAGGTATTATAATAAGGTAAGAGCCAGCAGCCTCTCTTCTCATAAAATGGTAAAAATAAATGTAAACTGAGAGATCAAGAATATTTCTATCCTTCTAAAAATATTTAATTTAATAAGTTTCAAACAGAATCAATAACTCTGGTAAATGACAAGATTTTTGTAGCAAGTGACTTTTAAGAAATCATATACAAAGAATTCCTCAATGCATCATTAGGATACTTTTTTCTGCATAAAATAAAATAGACTTTCATCCTCCATATCTATACAATGGTTAAATGAACTTGGATTTTTAGGCCACTTTCATTCAGTTTGCAGCAACATTTTACTATTTCTGGCCACAAAAACTACAGGTATTGGAGCACCTTGTTGAGAAACTTCTTCTTTCAAGGAAAACTGGTAGGTTTGCCCTCAGCAGTTATATTCATTCCATCTACCCACACAAGTATTAAGAAAAATAAAAATATTTATAAAAAAGTGTAATAAAAATGTTAGAAAATCTATTTTATCAAATCAAAACACAGAGTTAAATCCAGAGTTACCTAGAAAGCTGTAATTATTTTTCTGAAATACAACAAAAACTGATCTGTTTCCATAAAACAAAACACATCCATAGGGATTTTTAAAATACCTCTTTTCCCCCATGTGGTCTTGCTTAATGGCCTTGTTTTAAAGGATTATATATGAAAAAGTTTAGAAGCAGAAAGCAACCAAGAAAGTTCTTATATCCTAAATATAACTCAACAACTAAGACCTTGAATCAGTTGGTGCTAACCAATTTAGGTCTACTGAAGCCACAAACCATCGTAAAGTTACTCCTACCAAGCATACAGCTTTAAGTTTCTCAAAAGCATGCAAAAATTCTATTAACAAAATTAAAAGAGAAAATAATCAGGCAGGTATCTCAGTATGACTTTTTTTCCCCACAAGGACCAGATAGGCAAACATTTATAACACTGACAAAGCAGAATTATTAGACAAAGGATGCCCTTTAGATACTTAGTATGATTAATTCGTGTCAGCCCCCAATTCATTTTCATTTACAGAGCTAGGAAATTCATTAATAAATTGCATTTTGTCTTATCAGGTGGGATATAAATAATTTTAAAGTTTTTTGGTAAAAGAAATCAGGACTACAACCAACACTAGCTCAGATCAATGACAGTTTTTTGTAATCACAAGTTCAAGAGCATTTGGACAACCCTCTCAGGCAGGTGGAATGATTCTTGGGGTTGTTCTGTTGTACTTCACCCCTGTGTGTCCCTTACAACTCAGGATATTTAACAATTCTGCAATTCTTAGAACCAAGCTGCAAAAATCAGAACACAGATGCCACAGCCTCTAAATAACAATTTGGCTCCACTCCATTTTGTAGCCAACCTTATCTACAAGTTTTATTTAGGCAATGCTAAGAGTGCCTTTTAGCCTTCTCTTCAGCAGACTGAATCTATCAAGCTCCCTCAGCATCTCATTATGGGTCACATGCTTTAGCTCCTATCATTTTGGACTGCTGGATCTTTCCTAGTTCATTTGAAACAACTTTTTTGTGAAGGAAATTATTTAACATTTATCCCTAGCTACAATATTCTACATTGTAAGCTAAGTATATATATTCTAAAGTATGATATGAATTCCACTGTAAACCCCACAGTCATGATGTACCTTACATTACAATTTTAAAACTTATTTTATACTTACTTAACATGACCTGACAAAAACAGGGACAAGAACAAAGGAATTTTTTATATTTCCTTTTAACTTAACACTGAGATTACCTTACACTTTTTTAGTTCTTTTCCACAAAACAATCTAGAATCTTCAGATTTGAGTTACTGATAGTACTTAACACTTCAATTCACACCTCAGGAACAGATGAAGAAATTCTGACAAAAAGTTGTATCAGGTCTATTTATGGACTCTCAATAATACCATTATGACAACTTTTTTGCCATTGTGACCTAAATTTCCTGAACTAGATTGTCTACTACTGCATTGCCACCAGTGGGAGCAAAATATAATACCTACAGAAACACTGATCTGAACCACCACTTTACTTGAAATGAAAAAAGGTTCTCATCACATAACCATTTTCAGTCAGATGACTTATGAACTCCAGGTGAACTGTTAAAGCCTTTCCAGAGCTGTCTACATGCTAAATGCAATTTCTTCATATTCCTTCAGAAGATAATATATTTAATGAAAGAATTTTAGACCTGAGGGTAACAAGAAGAGTGTAAAAATCTCTAGTATTTTGGAAGTGTAAGTGCAGTTTTTGGAAGCTCATCCCTTCCATCTTCCAAAGAACTCAGAATGAAGGACAGACATTTTCACATCATTACAAAAGCATGTACCAGACTGTCATGTAATAGAATACTGACCATCATACTCACATTCCATTCATATAAACCCCTATAACGAACACACATGCTGCTACAGATTTCTATCTTGTAGAGGCAATTTGGAAAAAAAAATCAGGCTTGGCTAACCTTGAACAAGTCCCAGAACTCCTAATAGGTGATCCACTAGTGAGAATCCTCTGGTGGCACAGTACAAGAACAGGGCTCCCACATCAGAATTAAATAGGATAGTTTGATCTCTCAGACTATAGTGTTTTCTTTTATAGGCATTACCCAGACTTTACAAAATATATTACTAAATTTGCAGTCTTACTTTTCCTATGGCCAGAAATACACCACCAGATTAATGTAACATTTACAAATGTCTTAAAATCAAATTTGTAAGTACATCACTTGAATAATCATATAAAGTAAGATATATTAATATTTGCTGTTCTAATTTCCTTAAGTTATCCAAGCAATCTTTCAGGAATATTTTTGAAATAGAGTACATACAAAGAAGATAAAGGACACTTCTTTTTATATTTGCCAAGAAGAGCAGTCTTAAAATATTCAAACATCAGAATCCCTTTACATTGATGCATCCTTACTTTTTTATTAAAATAATAAAATTGGATGAACAAGCTTGAATTGGTAATGCATTTAAAAATTATGTTCGCTTATCTTAGAATGTTATCCAAAAATCTAATTAAAAACAATGCACTTACACAATTCTGGAGAGAACCTGTAGGAAATACATGCTTCTCAAAATTCCATTGTTAAATGGTTATGGGAGTAACTCATGCATGTTTTCCCCGTCAATCCCACAATATTTTGTAACCAAAGAGTACTTGATTAAAACTACCCAAAAAATTTACATGAAAAGCACTGTGACAAAATTATAAGCATAGATGAGATGAACCAGTGTTTCGGGATCAGCTTTTAACAGCGAAATATCTTGTACCAGGACAGACCAGTCTTTGAGCATTTCCAGCCATACCCACATACTCCCACAAGGGAGCACAGTGCACGCAAAGAACAGATCTCATGTGAGAGTTTTGTGAAAGAGAAACAAATCAATTGTTAGCAAGTCCAGACAGGCTTGGTCACACCAGTGTTAGCCAGTCAGCCACCATCTGATAAATACTGATTTCTAGTCTTTCAAAGAGACAAGGTGCACCCCTTCAGAGAGCAGCAGAACAAATTACATTAATTTAGTCTTGCACAAATAAAAGTAATCAAGGTACTAGTATTCTAAATGAATGTATTTTGGTAGTCTCCCTTTACAGTTAACATGAAGTGCAGCTATGTTTGTTAAACACCTCCCTTATCTGATACTTGGGTGTTTTCTTTTTTTACTCATGGTGTGACCAAGACCCCAGGAAGAAACCAATGGTCCAGGCAACAAGCCAATAGAGGAGCACATTTTATTTCAAAGAACAGCTTTTGTATGCATCAGCACAAAATTATTCCAGCATGTACAGCTACCTGTGTATGGCTTAAATGCTGTAAATAAGGACATAGGCTTTGGACTGATTTTTTTGGTTTGATTTTATTAAGTCAACGATTTTGACAGACCAACATACACATTGTGCTCATTTGTTTGGTACAAAAAACTTCCTTTTTCGATTTAAGCTTAAGTCATCCATAATTAGTCATGTGAGACATGAACACATCATTAAGCACCTCCCTCCAAATTTCAGAAATTCTTATGATGAAATGTGTGCTAAATGGCACAAAATGTACAGCTATGAGTATGGGAGTGTCTCTCTTCCGAGGCAATAAAAAAGTTCTTCCTTTACACCCTCATTTTTAGTTTTCTTAATCCATAAAGAGACCACTGCTGTAAAGCAATAAAGAATTCTATTAGCTGGTATGGATCAGCCTGTGATCATGTGCTCAGGTAAGCAGCCCATGAGCTGCTTAAAATGATAAGCCAATCAGCAAGGAGCTGCCTGACTCCTGCCTAGTGACAGGCAGCAGACAAAGGGAAGGTCATGAGAAAATTAAGGGGGGGGGAAGGAGAAGCTGCAATCTAAACAATAGTGTGCAATGAATGGGGTTTGCATAACATCATGGGTCTAGAACAGCACCAGCAAAGGGCTCCTGGAGGGCATACAGCACTAGCCAAATGCACCACAACCATAAAACATTTGCCAAAGCACAAGAACTATATGAAGGAAGTAAAATTCACTGATAATGAACATCAGTGCTCGAATGTGCATGCCTTTTTTAAAATGTAGCATAGCCAAATCAAAGAAAGTGAGGCAGCAAATAGTCATGAATATTGTGTTCTAGATGGAGAGTTCCTGGGAATGAAAGTGGTGAATAAAACCTACCTTTTAAGTAGTGGTTCATAAAAAGCAGTTTTCAGTTGAAATCCTCCACAGCAATTTTGATGTAAGTTGTCAGAAATTTAAGAACTATTTTCAAAGAAGAAGAAAAAGTACCACTTGAGACCTATTCTTATAAAAGACGTAATTAAATAATGCACCAATAATTTGGTTTTCTACCACTAATACAAGTCTACTGATCTGGCTGAATGGAATACACAACACCAGCCTAGTGAGCTCCACATATAACTGTGCCTTTGTTTTTAAATGTAATAAACAAAGTAGAAATCACATGATTATCGTATGTGCAAATAATAGCTGTTCTAGCACACCACAGACGATTTGAGTTTTTGTCCCCTTTAGGCTCAAGTTATATGCTAGTGTTAGGAGAAAAATACACCATTTTCTAAGAAAAAAATTACGTCACCATCCTGCCCTATTTCACCTAGTGCACACACATCAGAACAAGGTGAACTGTAATTAAAACCCCCTTTAGCTCATTTGTCCCCGCCACATCCCGAACTGCGGTTCGCAGTGCGGGGAGCAAGAGGCACGTTTCCCTGCGGCAGAGCCCTGCAGTGTCCCGGGCGCTCCCCAGGGGGCGCCCGCGGGGCCCTGCCGGCCGCAAACCGCGCCGCAGCGGGATGGAGTCGCAGAGCCGCCTCCCATTGGCCGAACGGAGCAACCGCGCGGCAGCCAATCAGACGGGAATGCCTTAAATTCCACCCAGCAACAAGCCCCACGCGGCAAACGTCGGGCGCGGCCACGAACGCGGGGGCGCGCGTTAAACGAACAGGGGTTTCCACACGGCGCGAGAGAAATCCGAAGGCTTTCTGTCTGAGACCTGGAGTTGCACAGCAGCGCTGACCCACGAGTGAGGGTGCACAGCCCTGATAAGGAACAGGTGTTTAATGCGCGGGAGCATTTTTAGGCGATCACAGAATTCCTGCGATGTTGAATGCTGAATCAGAAACCGCTGGGTTCAAGAATGGCAGCTGGAAAACCTCCCTTTCTTCAGATGCTATGAAGTGACACTGCTTTTTTAGTATTTTAACAGAAAATTGATGTTTTCTCGTGACTGCAGTATGACTTCTGCCCTGAAAGCAGAGGCCAATCTCCCCCACTTTTGCAAACTGCCATCGGAAATTCAGCAAAGCATTTAAGCCCACGTATATATCAATGACGAAGACAGACACCGACCTATATGGCAAAGCCTTCTTAAACCAGAGTAAAGTAACAGTACAGTTTTAAAGAAATTGCTCTTGTTTATTGTATACATGGTAGTGTCACGTAATAAATTTAAACTATGCTCTTTTCACTGTGGCATCACTAAGTTAAGCACTTGTTTCTCTACCTCAAGAAGATAATACCTCCTCTGACACTGGCTCATGAGCCTGTTTCCCATACTAAATTTTTGAGGTGGTTTTCCCCATGACGTTCTGATGCCTTGTGGAAAAAATGAATGCCTTATGGGACACCAATGACTGACAGGTCTATTTACGTGGCTAAGGTATTTCATCTGCTGGTGGCTTTGCAGAGTTCCTACATGTTCTTTTCCATGTTCTTTTCCATGTTCTTACATGTTTCATAACTTTATGCCTAGATAAGTGCATTCTTTGGAACATGGAAGAATGGAAAACAAGTGCAAAGTCTTTCCTAGACAACTTTTACAGGCAACTCAAGTCCCTTAGAAGCACCCACTATTTAGCACATGGAGCTTAAGCTGACGTTTCAAGATGATTTTATCTTTTTCTGTATCCTGAATTTTAACAGCTACTCAGATTATTAAACTAGTAAAACTGCATACTGGAATTCAGCCAGAGCAACAAGGCTGTGATAATGTGTTTTCTTACTTCCCACAAGTGTTAGAGATTTCAGTTTTTATCAACAATTCAAAACATCAGCTTTGAATTCAGCTGTGACATCTCCAAACACTAAACAAATCCTGCTGTTTTAAACTTCTGCTGTTAAACTGTTTTAATATTCAGCTCTCTAACAAAAAGATTTTTTTTAGCACACACTAAAATACTAAGGATGTTTGGTGAAGTTTTTTTGTCATTTAAAAAAAAGGATTTACTGAATGTGAAGTTGAATTTCTGCATTTAAAGATAAATTTGATGAATATTATTATACACAGTCTCAGGGTTAGATTACAGTTCCATCTCTGGCATAGTATAAACAGCCTGAATTTCCTTACAGTTACCACTGAATACGAGTAGAACCTAATAATTCCACAGATGTCGCCATAACTGCTAAAATACATCTACAGCTAAAAACGTACCAACTTCTGATATTATAAACTTAAAACCTGAACAACCTGAATTAATTGTTCATGCACATGCAGATAAAAAATATGACACACTCTGGAAAAAGAAGAATCTTAGAAAAAAGCAAGATGTTCTGATCATGCTTCAGCTTTTCTAAGCATTATACAGTATTTTTTCCTTTTATAAGGAAATTATTTATAAATTTTAAATGTATAATTTTAAGCAATTCAGCAGGCTACAACTTCGACATGGTATCACTAAGATATACACATTTGTATCCCTTGTCTTCTGTTAGATAAAATGCAGAACAACACTACTGTAATGAAAAAAACTAACGTATTTACCCTGAACAGTCTATTGCCTAAACTAGTTTCCGTATCACATATGCAACTAGCTGTGGAGGTGTAACCTCAGCTTTCCAAGTGGCAGCTCAGTGACATCAGAATTCAGAGGTGAGCTACCTGATGCTGACAGTGGTCCCAATAGTCACTTCTCAAATGCTAGAAGAAGTGAAAAGAAAACTTGGAACAAAAGAGGCGATGCTGCATTGAAATGTTACTAAGTCTTTGCCCCACATATAAGCATATTTTATGAGGTTTTTCTGCAAATATTTGAGTTTTCTCAGTAACAAAAAAGCAAGTTCAAAACGGAACTAAACCAGCAGCTAGTAAATTGGGTGTTGGAAGGATCATCAGTGTCTTCCCCGGGAAGACACTGTTTCTCACCAAGGGCAGCACACCTGCTGCCTCGACCGCACCAGACCTTCCCCCACACAGGCGAAGCACATGGGATAGAAGAGGCACGTCGCCAGGGCGCGAGGAAATCAGCTCTTCCATAAAATCATCCAGCTGAAGCCTGGTGGGGACTCTGAGATGTTCGGGGCAGGGAGGCTGTTTCCCGTTTTCCTCATGAAAGGATGAATTTTCTTTCAGCGTCTGAGTCAGGCCAAGACAGCACCTCGGCAGCCATCTTGTTCTCTCATCGGCTCCCTACCCGATGGCGGAGACTGCCTGAGATTTGCATATCCGCTCGGGATTGGCTGCCGCAGAGCTGCTTTGCATAAACCAAATCTGCCTGGCAACAGGCTAAAAATAGCCAAGGCTGCAGCTGGGAGCGGCACCGCAGCAGGGCGGGAGCGCCGGCTCGACCACCGCCAGGGGCCAAGGCACGCGCAGCCATGCTAGCGTGACCTTGCGTGCTGGCACGGCGCACCCAACTCCCTCAGGGTTTCGGTGAGGCTTTTTAAATGACAAAATAAATTCTGAGGTTATTCCCCCTTCAAATCAAAACATGTACTGTTATAATCTGCACACTATCTTCTTTCTCACTTTCGTTTCTAAGCAAGCTGGAACAGAAACCATCTTTCTTACTATAATACCCCCATGTCGGTTTGGTGAGGTGGCAATGGGGTAATCCACAACACCTGCAACAAATGCAACCTAATCCTTACTAGATGTGGAGTGTTACACAAAGTTCTTGGCTCCTGAGTTACTCCGTGTTAATCATAACTCACTGCAGACACACCTGTACCATTCCCTCCACTCGAAACTAAACACTGTGGGATTTGGAAGGGCAAGCAGGATGAACTAAGAAAAGTAACTGTAAATAGAGAAGGAATCTTAAGAATAAAATTTAGATTCAAAATCAGGTCAGTAAAGCACAAAAACTTAAAGATACTATGTACATACATGTTCTATGATAGAAACTCCAGCAGTAATCTATATGTACGGAATTTTATGACTTCAACCTACAAAACGGCAATCATTTACGTAAGTTTCATTTTCAGCAGTACTGAACTGATAGCATAAACCCTTCTGACTGCAGCAGAAGCAACTGAAGAGGTTTCCACACCTTTCTATTCAGCACATCCGCCCCCAGGTTTCTGTTTCATGGAACTGGTTAAATGCAGGTGAAAGCCGACACTTGAAGATGAATGAAGCACACAGTGCATGCAGGACATGTACAGCTGTCTAACCTAGCTCTCTGGCAGCCTGAAACGTGCCCTCTGATACGTAAGGTACACATAAGCCTGCTAGAATGAAAAAAGGGTCTTTTCTTTAAGACTGTCAAAATTAAATAAGGAGAGCAGGAAAAAAAGTGGCCTAAGCAGGTCTTTGGTCACAGTGACCACTGAAGACATTTGGTATCTTCTGAATGACTCAACAAAACAGAATCACAAAAATTGAACAGAAATCTCAACAGGAAGTAAGTGAAGTAAGACAAAACAGTGCTTTTAAAAAAGCTTTAAAATAAAATTAGGGGGAAACCCCCACCATCACCAAATAAACCAAAACACACGGAATTTCTCATGAAAAAACTTTATTACCCATACCTAGTGTTAGGACTGTTTGTCGCAAGCATTCTTTAAGGAAAGGCAGCTTACTACATGTATATTAATTAGCTATTCCTAATGCATTTTACTAGCAATGGTGTCTCTACCATAAGACATTTTTTCATTTATGAGAGGCTAAACGTTTTCCAAAAGAAATTAATGTTGCAAAATGATAGGAACTAGAAAAGAAAATGTCAACCTAATATTCTATTCATTACTAGATACAGAAGAAGGGAAAAAAAAAAGGCACATTTTTAGTACTGGTAACACATTGTATTAATATGCTAAGGAGCCTAGATAATGCAGGTAGTTCATGTTTTTACAACGATAAACAATCACTTTCTAATAAAGTTCTATGGCAGTCAATTTCTTACTCTACAAAGCATGCAACAACCAGAGTAAGACTTACTCTAGTAAAAGTCTATAATGACAGATGAAATTCTCTTGGGTCAATGGATGGAAAATTATTTTTATGTATTTGCTCTTAGGCAAAGATTTGTCACATTGCACACTTTTAAGGACTTGTAACAAAAATTACCCGATGCGTCATCCAAATAGTCCTTTACATGTTTCATAATCTAATACGTAAGCAACTATTGCATGGATGATTCTTTAACTTCGTCATGTCTAGAGCAAGCTCTAGAGACCATATTGCCAGATTTAATTCTTCGCTAAGCTACCCAAGGAACAGGAAGCAGGAAGTAAACAAACCTACAATTTCTTTATGAAGTTCTAATCATGGAAATAAATGATAAGAAAAAAAGAACTAGTCTTGAAAGGGCCTTTAATGATGACAAGTAGCCTGAAAGAGTACCAATTCTTACTGTATTCTTCCTTTCTAGAACCTTTGACACACCCACCTACTCACCATACTTGCTACAGAGACAGCAGATGTATGATCTCGCTGTAATGCCATTTACCTGACTTGTTAGGAGACCAAATGCAATATCCTAGATTTAATTGTTACCATATAAGAGACTCTTTTCTCATTACTATCTTGTTGCCACACTTCCAAATTCAATACCAGTAGAAATCAATTTTGAAATGATGCCATACTAGTTTTAAGTGGCACAATTGCATTGATCTATACCAGCAGCACCTTAAGCAACAAAGCACAGTATGTTCATTTCTGAAGTGCTTACACCTAATGCTAATAATTCTTGTCAACTCACATACTCTGAAGAACAAAGATACTTAAACAAAAACATAGGAAGATGAGAGTAATGTCCTGAAAGAGTAATTACACAGTTGATGGGAAAATCCTTTTTTATATCAGGTTTATACCAATGTTTGGCTGAAATCAGTTGGTAGAAGCAGGAAAACACAGGACTTGTGTGTCAATGTAAGACAGATGCTTTTTTATTTTTCTTTTTTAACAGGGATAACATGATTCACTGATACAACCTTCCCAAGGATGTAGCGAAATCTCCATCACTAAGAGTTTTCAAGATGCAGTTGGACTGGATGCCAGATAATGGATGCCCATCTAGGCTCGCTTTCCCAAGAAAGACCAGACCACATGATCTTTTAAGGTCATCTCCAATCAAAGATTTTCTATGAACTGAGCTGTACAACTGATTTAATTACCAGAAGATCAGTATTAGCTATCAGATATTAAAACCCCCTCTAAAATGGGACTTTTAAAGGTGGTCAGATGACTACTCCCACCAGTCTTCTGAAGGACTGTTACATCTTCAGCAAGAAAGCAGTTATTGCACAGTTGAGAAGGCACCTTACAAGATAAGCAGTCTTCTAATAAGCTAAATCATTAAAAAAAAACACAACAAAAAAACCCCTCCCTTTTTGACTGTATTATATAAATAGACACATTTTATATACTTAATGCATTTTGTATTTATATAGATACATATGGCTGAGGAAAACATCATCAGATGGCTTACAGTAAGAAGTCTAAAATGGCAATTAGGTTGTGAACCTGAGGATCCAATTTTATTTGCATAGGGTTTTAAATTCAATTATTGTGTATGGAAGCTAAAAAAATATATGGAAACAGTAGATCATTAGGCTGAAATAAGCATAAATGAACTTATCCATAAGGCAATTTTCTCCCAGAAAAACAAATTAATCTTGTTTGCTATCTCTGGTCAGATACGCAAGAAAGAATTCTTTGGTCAACCAATAGAATTAGTGGTTCATTTTGCATACTTTAATTCATTTTTTTGACTGGTTAGTCTTCTGACATGGCTATATAAAATATTCATTCAGTAAATATTGCTGCTAAAAATATAGAGAAATATATTTAAAGACACTGCAAAGAGTATCAAGTTTGACAAGCTCCTACAAAGTACTTTTCAATTTCTATTTATGAATATCCATAATGACAACATAGACAAACAGGATGTCAAATAAAAACTCCTATGAATGTTTTTGTTTTTAGGGCAAGGTACACTACAAAGCACAGGAGTCTGATTCTAGCAGGGAAAGGTTATTTTGGAAGTCCAGGCTAGGGGACATCAAGCAATGGACCAAGCCTTTAGTGCCTATCAAAAACATACTGCTTTTTTTGGGTGGGTTTTTTAATTCTAAGAACTGCTATGAAAAAAATCAGGATAAACTTCAAGTGCAGGGCAATACAACACATGTTTTGCATAAACTCCTCGCACCAACAAAACTTGAATAAAATGAACACTCTTAAAATTCCCACAAATTTAAACTGCATTTTCATACATACATTTCAGCTATCACAACCCATCTTCTACCTGCAAAATTTCACTTCAAAAGAATGTTCAAAACAGCTCACAACAATTACGAAGTTAGATTTCAAAATACGGTGCAACGAGGAATAGTATCAAAATCAGTTTATATTATTCAGATACAATGAAATACTTTTTTCTCCTCATTCCGCAACTGCAGCCCGTGCATGACTAATTCAGTATAATCCCGCATTAATTGTGAAGACAAATTAAGGAACAGGAAAACTAGAGTTTATTGCTACTATAATATAAAATCAAAGACCAAAATATTTTGTGGGAAGTCTTGTTTAACACTAGAAAAACACCAATTCGAAAAATAAGTTTTACTGCCAGGTTTTCATTTCCCATCCCTGACAAAGGCAGTTTAAAGGTTCACTAAAATGAGGAATAAATCTGTATAAAATTTCACAAAGAAAAGTAATTTCTTTAGCAATCCTACTTCAGACAGACTCACTTTACAGCAGCAGTGTTGCTGTAAACATTCATTGTATTCATCTGTGGCTACCATAGACTACCACAGTTGCTAAGCAACATCTTAATTTCATCTCAATTTTGATATCTGCCATTTTGACATATTCACTGGAACTTTACTTATTTTTTAAATAACTTCATCTCATTCCATTCCTTTCACAACTGTTTTATGAAGTGCAATCAAATAGATTTTTCAGAGGGGGAAAAGGAGACGAGGGGGAAGCTTCCTTTTCCCTATACTTTAAGTATCTATGTGTAGATAAAATATCTTATAATATTTGCATGTGACAAGAAACAGTCACCATAGTGCTACAGAAACCCCACAGACATTCAGCAATCATCTTGCCTTTCTTTGATTTCTGGTTTCTTCACCTAAATTAAGCAAGGACAGGAAGTAGAGAATTTCATGTTAACAGAAATATTTAAAAAAAAATCATACCATAGAGGAATTAGCATATTATCTAGATTTATTCTACAGTGGAATAAAATACTACTCTGATACATGAGATTGAACCCTGTCAGTTAAAGAAATTACATGAGCCCATACATGCTCTCCTTCTATTTTACAAAAAAAGGGCCAATATAAATGACCTTCAGTGCCTCTACCAATACACAAACATCAAGCAGCAGATTTCACGGTGTCTGGAAAACAAAAAGGACTGCAAAAAACCACATAGTCAACATATTTCTGTTGATAATATTGGTATGAGGTTACTGCTCTTTGAGAGACTGCCCACACTGAGTGTCATCTAATCCAGAGTGGTTTCCTATGTAACAAGACAGCATCCAATGCTCTGGGGACAACTACTCTGTGCGCTTTGTATACAGTAATAATATTCAAAAGAGGCAATAAGCTTTTCAGAACTCTGGCATAAGAAGCACCACCACTGCTATGCAGTACCATCTTAAATAGTTTAGTCAATATCCATACACAAAGCCCCATGCTCTCCTGTCCTTATTAAGAAGCACTTAAGCATTAAGAAATACTCTTCAATGTCTTCTTAAAACGGTTCTGTTACGTTTACTAAATATTGCGAGATCTCCCTTTCGATTAAGTAAGGATTGAGGAAGAAAGAGGAGGATAAAATGCTAATAATTAGGTGTAGACTTGTGTGATGAGAACTGTAAATAGCTACGTTTTTATGAAATACTAAGTAATTGAAATCATGCATGCACTTCAGGCAACAGTTCTTCAAATCATTACCTTAAAATGATCAGGGAAAATAGCAAGTGCTTCATTACGCATTTCAAATTACAGAAATTAATTACAAAGAAGTCTCAAAGATCTAGAGTAAAAAACCAATTATCTAAAAGCAATCCAGCTATCAGACTTTCTCATATTGCAATATGAATCTTAATAAAAGGGAGTCTGTTAGCAAGTGCTGTATAACTTTAGCTGCTAAATACTACATATTTTTTGTGTTGTGGGATGACCAAATGTCAATAGCCACATCCATAGCAAAATCCTAGTACAAGGAATGTAAACTATTGTCTTGAATTACAGCTTGTTCTTAATATTGCAAAGGAATATGGACTTCTAAACATAAGAAACTGAAATTAAAATCTGTTTGAAGGCATCTCTTTTCCATAACGATGGAAGAATATATCTTTGTTTCCTTGGTTTCTTAGTCTAAGATCCTTGAAAAAGAAAGCAGGGAAAAGATATGCGAAGTGTTCTCTTGACCACAGCAGCCAGCAAGTTCTCATGCTAGGTTTCTTAGAGGATAAAAAAGCAAAATAAAGACTGAAGAGATGTTCCATCTAATCAATAAAGACCTTTGTCTTTTAGATTAAGAAGCTACAGGTCTCAAAGGAGATCAGCTTACGCTTCCCAAAGTATTTCTGATGTCTGTTTACTAATGATCCCAATGAAGCTTGCCATTATCCAGGATGCATAAGTAATTCTGGAAGACTTTTCTGGCTTTAAACTTCACATCTAGGATGTCAGGTTTTAATTTTTTCTCCTGATGAATTCTTTTAAAAGCTACCATAAGCCCCAGTTTGCAGTTATTCATCACCATCAACTCTTCATGGTTGCTGGCAGTGGATGTGTGGACAGAAGTCAGCCAGCAATGTTGTGTTCATGCTGAGTAGTGGTATCATACACACTGACTTGGTGAACGAATAAAGTGCACCTAGACATATGATCCATTTAGGACACCAGAAAAAGCGAGTCTAGAGCTACCTCCAAAGCCAGTGTTGCATTCCTAAGTGGAAAGGAGGGAAGCGAACAAAAGCAGAACACATTTCTTCCAGTTATGAGGTCATTGTTTTGCTTGCTCATGCAAATTTCCAAAAATAAAGAAAACAACATTACAAATTCATGAAGCATTGATAGTCTGCACAGAACATCAAACTATCATTCACAGTATTATGTAATACCAAAAAAAGGAGCTGCAAGTTTACCTCTACTGACACATTATTTGGCAATGATTTTGCCAGAACAGTGCGTAAAAAATTTCTGAGCCTGGTCCCAAGAAACAGTGGCCAGGCTGTAGTGATACTGTCCAATGCATTCATGAGTTGGTAGTACTTGGTATGCAAAAGAATTATTCAGTGAAGGGCTCGAAGAAGTTCTACAAAAAACATCCTTAATTTTACTGGTTTTTGAGGGGGGAAAAGCAGCCGATGAAGTAACAGTCTAGAAATAACATTTCAGAAACACAAAGAATTACATGAAGAATTTATACAACTATTTTAGACTGTTTGCCTTCCCAAATTTCATTAAAAAATCATATGGAGAAAAATGCATCTGCACAGTCACTCAGGGCAACCATTTACAAGAAACTTCTTTTTTCTTGCCTAAAGGTTTCCCAAATGTGACCCAGAGTTAGATGCCAGAAGCAGACGGTAGGAATTACATTTAAAAATGCCTCCATTGATAAAATGTATGAAAGCCACAAACGAAAGCATCTTTAATTTTGACCATTTAAGTTTTGCTATAATCCAACGTCCAGAAAGGTTCTGTCCAGAAACCTTTAACATCAAAAGGAACACTTGTCCACAGTCTGTCTCTTGCCTGGTAAGCCAAATTACTTACTTCGTGGAAAGGAGAGGCTGCAGTTTCACCTCCAAAAGATCAAAGGCTAGATTTCTCTTTGAATGAGTTAAGAATCATCATCCCTTCTTCATGTGTTGGCACATAGCATAGCTGACCTGTTCCCTGATAATTTTTCGTACTAACTACAGACTCTCCAGATGAATTTGTGTGCGTGACCACCTCTCCCAGGTCTGCATTTGTAACCATAAAATTTTATTTTATTTACATACCCCCAAGGTGAATATGGCCAGGTCATAATTTTTATGCTTTTTGCCAGGACCCCTCTTGAACTTTTCAACATTGTAAAAAACCAATATAGACAACAGGACTGCAACCTGTATTGATGCATAATTCACATCATCAGCATTTAGTACCATCCAAGAACATAACTTTTTATAAAGCATAAGACTTCCTTACTCTTTCTCTGTATGCTTAAGAATTTCCGTCCCTCTGCATTACCTGTCTATTTTGGGCTTTAGCTATCTATTTTGTCTGTGTGATATCCCCACTTACTTCCAGGACAGAGTGTCCTGTCAAGCAAATATATTTTATGATGGATGGTCTATATATGTATACATTTGTGTGCAAGGGTAACACATCTATTTTAATAGATCTAATAAATGGTGTTTGAGTCTCACTAAGTAAATGATCCTGATGACACTGTAAGAGTCAACCATTCCATCCTCTGCAAGTTAACAAAAAATAACTATTTTACAATATTAACCATAAACTTTACTTGGATCATGATTGCTACCCTCTCCCCTTCAAAAGCTATAAAAATCAATTTAATGTTTTATTGATATGGGGTTTGGGGAGGGGAAGTTGTTATTTAAGGAGTATCAAGGAGTTAACTCTATCAATGAATAACTTTATTACAGCTACTGGGTATTTACACCAAGGAATTTTGTTCTAAAGCAAATTGTATTATAATATCCTTTTTATAATTTTTCCATTTCAGCAATTCAGTATTTTAGCAATTAAATCACTTCTGTGTTAATTGAAAGAATATTCTTTCCCAATTACTGACACATTGTTAATCCTCCATTGGTTTTCTCCAAACCTTTTTAAAAAGTCTTCAGGGTCTGCAGCAATTCCAATTTCATATTGAGTTACTGGGATGGACATCTCAGAAAACTATTCTCAGCCAATTCTTTTAAAACTCCTGGATGCAGAATACAAAGACCGCTTAATAACCTTAGTTAAGAGATATCTATAATGGAATTTTTAGTAACTTCTTTGTAACCTCAAGGCTTCAAAAACTTGAGTTACCTACATGACCTTATAATCTCACTTTTATCTAAAATAACTCCAAAATATTTACTGTGATGTACCTTTTTTTCTTTCACTATGATTCTGTTATCATATCACCTACATTACTGTTAGAATTCTCAATTCTTAACAAATCTCACATTTGTTATAGTTTGCTTTTCCAATCAAGGTTTTCCTCTCAAGAACATTTTATTTTAATCAGTTTTCTACATTTTTCATGCCCTACTCAATGCCATTTCTCCTCTACCATCCTTACACTCACACTTCACAGAAAGGAGGGAAGGGCCCTAAACAGCTTCCTTCATACAGGAATGAAAGCAAAACTGGTTCTAACAGAATTTAATATTTACAGAAAACTTTACAGTTGTTAAAGGTGATTTTTAATGTAATTTATTTGGGGAAATTTACCATACACCTGTGTTTGCACTCTCTCACACACATGCCCATTTTTGTACTTTTTGTAGTCTGGACATGCATATAAGCAGACTTCTAAAGGACAAGCAAAATTCTGTCCCATATCAAATCTTAAGTTAGCACTAAAAAGTTACTGAATGTTTCAAAGCATATAAACTAACTACAAGCTACAATTCATTTGGCCCATATTGCAGTCATGCAGCATTTTTCTCTGCCTTATGAATGCAAATATTTACCTTTCTCTATTACCGTTAAATTCCATCCTCCACGATATCAACCAGTTACAGTTGTCCTTCCTAGCATATTTACTCTATGGGTCTTAATTCCCAGGCCTCCCAGAATGCCTCCAATACTTTCAGTATCTACCACTGCCATTTTAACCTGTAATAATTTATCCGCTTACTTAGTCCTTCTACCTCTTTACTTTAATTCTCTCCAATTAATCTGATTTTTCCTTCAGCCAAAACAGGCCTACTTCCAGTTCCACATCCCTATCTTGAGCTGATGTCTGCCTTTAAGAGGCCATGTTTTGTTGGCTTGTTCATGCATCTCCAATTATCTCTTTTCTCTAGGTCAGTGACCATCCTTTCAAATAATTTTCCTCTAACATCTCTCCTTTCCAGTCTTCCACGCTGTCACTACTTTGACTTGTACAACAGGAACACAAATATATTTCTGCAGAACTAGCACATCTGCCCCATGCAGCAATTTCATGTACTACATGTATAACCATGATAGAGCATATTATATTATTAGCAGTACTTAAATTCTGTTAAGATCTAAGGCAAGGTTATTGTCTTCTTGGGGGGGGAGATCATAAAAACACCATATTCTGATCTAGTTTCCTTCTTACAAAACCAGCTTTTTAAAATGCACATATAGGCATTTAAGAAAGTATATATACTAAAAAATACACAGACAACAGTTCAATGTTTAATTGCTTTAACAGCTTTGTAATCTCAACAAGAAGAAAATTCAAACTACAACCAGGATAGCAAAGATCCTTCATAGCACCATGAAGCCAAAACACAGTTGGTGGATTCAACTTTGTCAACTCTGCACCCTTTCCAGGGTAAGCTCTCACTATTGCTAAGCCTCCATGTGCATCAACTGATGTCACTATAAAGACAAAAATAACACACTAGCAAAACAGTAGAGGTTTGAATCAAACTAAAGCAGTAACATTACCAACGAAAACTACATACTTGAATTTCGAATATTCTTTAACTACTTAGTTTTACTAAGGTAAACTGTCTACAGTAATTTGTAGGTAACAATCCCCCTAAAACCAGCAGCCCAAATATAATTACAACAGAACAAATGACTTTTGGGTTTCCCAGAAAATGCCACTTACATTCAATTTTAATTTAATTCCTGGCATTGTGCCAAAGTGGGGGGGGGGGGGGAAGGTGGAGACTTAAATGAAAAATTAACTTCAAAGTCCTCTAGAACAAGAATGCAGAAAATGAATTGATTCTCTTACCTGGTGAGAAGATGGCACGTGCAAAATGAGCTTCCTCCTCTGAGTAAGCCACTGATGTGCAGCTCATTTGCATAAGTATTATGAGCTACAACTAGACTTCCAGGTCGGCCATCTTGATACTAAGATCTTGTCTTGTTTACATAGCAGCATGAGTACTGGTATTTAGCCAGCCTGAGCTATGCTGTTATACCTCTCAGCTAGTAGCCTACATCTGTTCCTTAAAGACTGCTGGAATTCCTACTTTTCCACATACTAACTGAATGTGTCAGAGTGCCCCTGCAACTCACTGAACATGCCTCCAAGGAAACTGTTGCAACTGCAACTGCCTCCACTTGTACTCTTTGTACTGCCTTCTGTGCTGCCAACTATCAGTGCTGCAGCAACTATGTGCAGTGAAGTACCTCCCACATACCACACAGTAGTACCAACAAGCATAGATTTATTACAGCACAACACACTGAAAAAGCCCCCCAAGAAAGCTGAAATTTCAGTATTTTCACTTACTAGCAATCTAGTAATACCTAGATTCCTTTGTACATCTTTTCACATTCATCACTGCTGCTTTTTCTGTCCAGAATCCAGAGTGCTCCTGCAGCCCGTGTGAAGGAGAAGTCCATGACACATGTTAGCTGCTGCCGACGCAGAGCCAGACTGCAGTTACAGCTAGCTGGCGCCAGTAAAAATTTACATAAAGGGGCCTGATAAGGCTAAATTGCAGCAGGATATTGCTGAGCAAAGCCTTGCCCCTCCCCATGGGTTCTAGAATATACCTTTCTAGATCTTTGCTTACTAATAATCCAGATCCGTGTCAAAAGTCAAATGCTGCTCTCATTGGTCAGATAAACGAAAATTGACAGTAGTGTCTGCAAAATAAAGTTCACCTTGCAGCCTGTTTCAAGTAGGATGCTATACACACTGTTCATAGTCATCGTTTAGTAAAAATACTAACACCAGAAAAATTGCACTATGCTCAGCAACCAGATATTCTTAACCTAGTATTGCCAGTATTTTGCATATTTCCAACAAGAAATAAGTATTAGTTCCAAGTAAGACAAATTCACTTTTAACCTAATACTGACAAGTAACATGTCTGACCATTTAATTTGTTGTGCCTATTTCACATTTAACTTTTCTTAATTAGGGAGGTGTAGGAGGGGAAAAAAAACAAACAAACCTCTCAACCAGAACTACCTTTTCAAGTACCTCTAAAGTACAGTGACAGGTAGCGGCAGAAGCTTGGATTTCAGCCTCACTTTGACTTTTAATACCTAATTTTAAAATTCTGATCTTTTTCCTTCCAGTCGAAAACCAGTTAAATAAATGAGTAAGTTACATTTGAAATATGTTTATTCTGAAAATCACTGTACTTTTTGGGGAGAAAATAAAAATAAGCCAGGCTTTAAGAGAGTGTGTGTGTGTGCGCGTGCGTGTGCAAAGGATGACTCATTTGCCAATAACTCTCCCCCCTTCACCTGCTGCTTCGCAAGAACTCTCAGGGCATGAAAGAACCAATGCAAACAGCTATAAACACAAATTCGTGAAACCTTAAAATCAAGTTTGGCTGGCTACATGTTTAGCAATAGGCAGCTATAGTTGCAGCCTGGCACCATTTAGGAAGAAAGCAAAGTAATGGAGACAGGGATGCTTATTGATTTGAACATGGCAGAGCATCTCAGCACCAGAAGAGCCTGCTTTACACCCCGGCCTGTTCCAGTTCCCTGCGTTGTTCCTCTTTAGAATGCCAACAGTGTCAAGGCTATATACACTTGAAAATGTCCCATTTCCTGCTGCAAGCGTAATTTGCTCATGTATGGCTGGTTCTAGGTTATTTGAGCATAACACAATATGCTCATCTGTAACGTAAAAAAGATATTTTTTGTCTGAAAATATTTAGCAATGCAAATTACTCTTTTGTTGTTACAATTTATCCTCACCTTTTCTTGCATACAAAACCCTAGAGTGATTTGTAAGGGAAAGCTAATTATTTTTCCAGAATGCCTGTCACATTAAAGTGACAACCACTAACATCCCTTTTATGTTACCTGTATCTTTTGACTTGCCTTGCTTTCAGACTGACTTATGTTTGCTAGCACATCTAAGTGCATGCAGAATAGATTTTTCAGTGATTCTGTTGTCATTTGCAGAATGAATCATCGGATTAACAGCTTCTGAGCTTAAAAAGAAAAGGCAGCAGTGCTGCTTTAAAAAAAATAAAAACCCTTTAGATTTCCCAAATATAGCCACGTCCCTACCCTCCCCCAGCTCTCTAGCGTTATGCACTAATACCTGAATAACAGTATGCTTCTTAACACACTAAAACACAGATTGCAAAAATAAAAGCCTTGGAGCATTTTGTGTTCCAAGCTCCAGTCCGCTACAGGAAGTCCATGCCAGAACTTGCCGGCAGCCCTGCGGGCGAGCTCTGCCTCTGCAGTCTGCGGGAAGCACCACCCCGCTTCCAGAACGTTCCGGCAGAGCCACCCGCACCCCCTGGCTGTGTTTTCCTCCCCGCGCCTTCCTCCCTCTCGCACCACTGCCTATGACAAAGCTCAGTTTCAAACACAAAACGTTTTCACAGAGAGGAGGAGCCATTGGTTTAGGAGTTAGAAACGCACCAACTCGGTTACATAAGGCAGCGGGGCTGCCTTGTTTAGGGCTGAACCCCTGAGAGGCGGCAGCCTCTGCCTGGCAACTGACCCCAAATAAAGTAGAGGGACCCTATAGCAGGCTCCGAAGTACGGGATTTGGGTGGGATTTTTTTCTGGTTACATTTTGGGCTTTTTTTTTTTTCTTTTTTTTTTTTTTTTTTTTTTCCCCCTGGGGGGGGGAGGGAGGGGAACATGGTTTGTTTTGTAGTTTGTTTTGTATGTTTTTAATAGGAGAGTCTGAGACAACAAACCGTAACGTATTCAATCATAATTCTCCGGTGACTGCTGCTACAGAAAAAGACAAAATGTCTGCCTGCCTTTTCCATGTTTTGCCCGTGTCGGTGGAAACACCTAAAAGCTACTGTATTATTCTCAGAGCTAGTTCTCTTCCTCCAACATGCGAACGGCTTCCTCCTCCCCCATAAGAAGTGACTTTAAAGAGCAAATGTTGCAGTCAGAAGTAGTAAGACTGGCTGTGTTCAAAATAACAACAATTAACTGTATGGGTTCAACACGTACTAATCAAAGACATCTTAAAATACTGGTTCCGTTCTCTCAAAATAGGTAGAGAAGAAAACTCATGCAAAATTATTTCCCAAATCCAGACAACTTTAAAGCATTTAATTGTCAAAAATTTGTCTAAAATAAAAGGGAAAAAAACCCATAATCTAACCATGACGAAATCCGTTGCTAGTAACCTTGACCTAAAAAAACCAAACCAAAACAACAAACCTTAAACAAGAAATACCCTCCACAGGGCAAAGGAAAGGCCCTGAGCCTTCTGACACAAGTCCAAAACAATCCTCTCCCCTACTTTTCTTCTCCAAAACAAAACAGATCAAATTGCTGTTCACTTAAGAGTCAGCTAAAATCTTAGTAGTTCCCAAAATTTTCTCACATTATTGTCTGAAAGATACAGAAAATAATGTACATTTCTGAAGAAGTAAACTGTCTATCAATTCATTATCTTAGCTGCTGTGGTTTATTTGAAGGTATTTTACAGCAGAAGTCTGTATCAGTAAAAAGAACAGGAAGGGCAGGAAAGGGGGGAGGGAAGACTGAAAATACTTCTATCCACTTTTCTATTGTAGAAAAGAGGTGAGAAATTGTATAAACCGGGTTAAGTTCCAGGCTGCAACAGTCTAGCATGTTGCACTTCCTTTCTTCTAAAAACGGAAAATCCTCAGTATGAATATTCTCATCAACTTCAAAACTCGCACATTTTGCTCACATAAATTTACATGAAGAATTCTGTTGTTTACTAAACAGCTGACTGATCTCAACCTGAAAATCAAGATAATGGAAGACAGTAAAAAATTCAGCTTACTCTTAGCTCCTTCAAAGACAGCAGAGGCTAAAAGAAACCTATTAAATCTTACAGCTAAAAAATAAAGGTCCAATTCAACTGTTTAATAACAGTCATAACATGATTAAGTATTTAAGATGCCAAACAGTTCTAAGAACTTGGTAACCATTTATTTCCATCTAAATAACCAAACAAGTCAGCTGTTTTGAAGTGATTTCCATACATTAAACAGTACTGCATTCATTCAGCAGTCTGTTCCAGTCCATTTCAAATCCTGCCTGAAATTGTTTGCTCCCAAAATTTCTACCAAAATAGAAGACAGATCTGTGCAAATTGAGACAATTCTGAATTTTAAGAGGAACATAAAAACTAATCAAGCCATGTTAAAATGGTTCTGAGCAACTATAATTTAGTTATGAAATACCATCCAAATAGTTGGTGCATAAATGAAAAAATAAAGTCATTACAAGAAAATTCTTCTTCTAAAGTACAGCATTTGCAAGGCAAAATAACAAAAAAAAGGGAATCTATGCTCTTTTTCAGAGTAACTACTGGTTTTCTTTTAGAAATTGTATTTCTCTTGGAAAAATCATGTAAATTTGAAACTACTACCCTATTAGAAAGTTATTTAACTCCTGTCAATCTGTCCTTCAAGTTTAACTATCAGGAGTACAGTGCTAGTTTTTCTGGAACATATAGACACAATAATACTGACTGCAGTTTGATAACGCATCTTGCATTGAAATTGTATAGCAATCAATTCAGTGGAAGTCATTACTTCATTACATGCATCTATTTCTAATTCAGAGCATGAACATCTAATTTATGTATTTAATAAAAGTGATGGAGCAAAGGGGAGTGTTTTAGCATCCACTCAAGTACCCTATTCCTTTGCATATAAAATGGTGGTTTTCATTTTCTTTTTCATTATTACAATCCAAATTATTGGCACCTTGGGAGTGAAGAGAGATTATGCTTTCAGCTACCAGTAAGCCATTACAATGTACTGGTTTTCTTTTCTGAAAGTGGGAATATATCCCATATGCAAAACAGGTTTCAAAATCCCACCATATTTTTAGCATTCCAACACCTACATTAGGAAAGAAAAAAGAAAACCAACTGAAAAACTACCAAACCAAACCACACTACCCATGCAGTTCATACAACAAAACACAACAGCTCTCTGCTGGGCCAGTCATTTTGTATAGCACTTCCAAAAATGGATCTGTGTTCAAAATGGCCCGTTCAAACGCAAAGGAAACCAAAACTAAAGGGAACGGGAGACACACAGACAAGAGATTTTCTCTGAGCTCTGGCAATTGCTCCGTACCTTTTCTGTAAAATGGGAGTGAACTTATTCAGCTCACAGAAAAACAAAAATGGGCAACAAAAAGTCACTAAAAGGACTAAATAAAAAACATGGTCTGAAAATACAGTATTTTATTCAAATGTAATACATACAAAAAAGCACTCCTTACAGGGATTGTCCAAAATACTCTACTTTTCATGCTCCCATTAAAGCAGAGATTAACAGAGAAATCTTAAATCAACAAAACATATAGAACCAGGCAATATTTATATGCCTGCTGTTTTCTTTATGAGAACAGCAACCAATCAAAAACCCAGCCTGCAAAAAACCAACAAACCACCACAGGATGTGTATGGTAAACTGTATTTTAGACATAAAATTTCATCCCCTTCAGAGATAATACAGTAGGAGTTTGGTGATCTTATAAAAATAAAATGTTTCTGCTTCCTGTGAACAATATAAGTTACTAACATCTGGACCTAATGAACAATATCTGACTGAAAAACACAAAAACCTCAATAAACATTTATAAGACTGAGGTAAGGATAAATCAGAATATCTTGCAGAAAACCAGGAAGATTATTATTGCATTACGTTATTAATCTACGTTCATCAGACAAGGTGAATGTATGGCAAAACTTCCCATTTTATCAAGATAAATGTGTTTAATTAGAATTTGTGGTTTGAATTTTCAGGTATTTTAAAGTACCTAAATATTCCCAGGATCTTAACTATCGTACCCAATCAGAAAAAGCCACTGTGAACTAAAATCTGCTGTAAATCAAGGTCACTAAAAATTCCTCTAGCAATAAAAGTAATAAAACTAACCACCTGCTTTTCATCACCACCTCTAACCATATATTTGCATTACTCTTATCTCTTACCCTAAAACAGAAAAATTCTATGACCAATTACTTAGAAATTTACTGTTAATTGAAGTCAACAATTCATTTCACTGTAAAAATTCTGTATTTTACTGACTTTATTTCTTTTTATCAGATGACTAAAATAAAAATGGAGAAACGACATCTCTTGAGAATCTGACGTGCAATGTCTGCACAGAATACTTTGTGTCTTATAAACACTGTTGCCATTAACTGTGTAAGATAATATAGGAGAACAGATATTTAAAACTAATTTAACCATCAAGTGCTTTGTTACAGGTTATACTGAAAGCACCAAATTAACGTGCAGAAATTCTGAGGAAGGGCTAAACTTGTCAGCATTTAGACTAACTTTCACATCCCTAGCACTAAGTTCAACTTCAGTCAGGAAAATACTATGAGCTACACACTGATGAGTTACTCAGCTCATCTGCTGTTCCTGATATGTTTCTGGAGAACTTCAAGAAGCTTCCTGTTTATTTACACTTGGTTTAATTTATGTGCACCTAAGAACTCATGAAGATCTGAACTAGGTTCAAGACACAGAACAAGACAATTATACAGAAACTCATGAAGAAAAACGTCTTATTTCTTCTCTTTTGTTGTCCAACTCCCCAGTGAAAAAAGTTGAGCATTGCTTTTCTCCTACCTTCATCTCCCTGGACACAGACAGTACACATTTGAATGTGTTTTAAGGATGACAGCTAGGTCACCAACCAGCACCACAGAGCAGAATACATGAGACCGTGTAAAACCACTACAGCATTTTAAAACTCAAGATTTCAATTAAGTTACACAAAAGAAACCACGATAGACCTCAAAACTTCTCATCTGTAATAATTCCATAAAATTTGTAATGTTATTCTTGAATAGCAAGTAACTGCTTCCTGCAAACAGTTAACATATTATATAATCACCGTTTTTTTAATGTATGTATATAGGCATTGCAATTACTTACCATCGGGAAAGTTATACATTGATAATCAACTCTAATCGCTTGGTTATAAAAATTTAATGAAGTTTGTAAAGAGTTTATTTAAATTTTCAGTTAAAGTGTAAGACAAGCATTTGCAAAAGGGACAGCACAGAATGAGAGCACTTCTGGGCTGCTAAGAAGGTAAAGCAAAACAAAGTAATCTTACTAGCAATACACATATGATATTTGACCTGTCCTGTTCCACCTAATCTGTCCTGTAACCAAGACAAGATAGAGGTCTGTGAATTAATTCAGTGAGAAAGCGAAGAGAAAAAAATAGCACAAAACAAAAAAAATCCAACGAACAAAAAAAAACCCCAAACAAGCAAAAAACCCCAAAACTAAGCTTCAACAACCAAACCACAAGCAATAAATAAAAAAACCCCAAACCCACCAAAATTGACCAAAAAAAAAAAAAAAGACAACAGCATTTCAACGTATTTTATATTGCTTAGAATTAGTTAACTATGCCTAACCAAGGTTTTAAATTGCTTCTCAACAGAACACGTGATGCTGAGAGATAACAGCTCTGCTCATTTGCACAGTCAAACTGAACTGCTACACTGAAGAGCAGTTTTTCAGCCATTCTGAAACTGCTCTGTCTCAGCTGTACTGAAAATAAGACTAAGATGGCTGCAGTGCTCACTCAAGTCAGCCAGTGAGTGACAACTCAGCAGGAAGTAAAACATTTACACAGCAAAGCACCTCCCTCTTTACCACACTGCACCAAACTGCATAAGCAGGATGGGTGTGTGTTTGTGAGCAAAGCAGTGGTTTCTTTGCCAGGCAGGAAGTGGTTAATGCACAGCTGCAGCACTGCAGCTTCCTAACACCACTGATAAAAAGAAAAACAAAATAAACCAAAAACGAGCAAGAGGCAGCCCTGCTAGGCCTGTGATTCAGAGTTTGTTTCACATACTCCAAATCTTTCACAACTCCAAGGCAGTTCAGAATCCATGTCACATGTTAACAGTCACGGATACAGAGCTGGATCACACGCCCAACTGACAAACATTAGGGAACACTTTTCAAGGGCAGGCACAATGCTTCTAAAAAAAAAATCCAAAAACAACCATCAAAAACCAGAAGAAAACACTTAAGAAATGAATCTATAGCTTTATACTGCTCCATCTACTTTGAAATACACTGTAATATTAGTTGCCCAATAGAAATATTACTTGGGGAGGAAAAAAGGAAGTTCACTTAGTAAGAAAGCTAGCAAAACCACCAAGAACATTCCAGAACTTCAATCTTGCAGAAATAAAGTATCTAATTCTTTATTACTTCAACGCAGCTTGTTGTCTAAGTTTCTCAAGGAAGAGCTGTATCTAGAACCCTTTAAGGAATTTTGATGGAATCTTGTAACAGAGCATTTCCTAAAGAACTCGATTGAGAATCTATGGCGGAGAGAAAGGGGTTGTCAACCAAATACACAAGTTTAACACAAAATTAAATCCAATACAGGTTTTGCACTGCTATCTGTTTATTACCACCAATCATGCGCTCTTATAGAGGTGACACTGGATCAGTTCTGGAGGGAACGCCTCTATATATCTGCCTCACTTTCCTTCTACAAAATCCAAATTTGTATATTTTAAAACAAAATACTTGCAAGAGTCCATGGGGCACTTCTAAAGAAAATTACTGTAGAATTAAACTTAGCTTTCTAATGAAAAATAGTCTTTGTGATCCAAAATTAGCCCAACATAATAAGTCACCCCCCCTAAAAAGTTGAAGAACATGCCCTCCCAACTGTTTCAATTATTAAAAGGTTTAGACTTATGTAACTGTTCATATTTTTTGCCAGCTGTAGCTTGGTATTTCAGGATTGATTAATCATGCCAGCAGTAGTTGTATGATGCACTCATCAGCACTACAGTCAGTATTTCTAACTTATGGTGAAATACACCATCTGACTTTTCCTTTTGTCCTTGTATTAGCATGACCTGCAATACAAGAAAGGACACATGCCACCTATGCAACAGCTCCACTGATTGTCTCTGGTAGTACAGTACAGATTTAGAAAACTAAATTAAAATATACTTGAAGTTCAAATACCCAAAAGACATTTCTCAAAAAACAAACTCATGAACATTGGAACAAATTAATTACAGTTAATTTCAAACTACCCATTACAATGAAGCTTTGCTTAACCTTTAACTAAAGTAAAAATCAAGTTTACAACCAATTCAAAACAAGAATTTTCTGTTATCTGGTTATATACCCCATGTTGCTTACTCTGAACACCATATATACCACACCGTCAGCTTGTGGGAATTTACAGTAACTTGTAAGATTTCAAAATTCAAACTTATGTATTTCATTTGAATGACAAATATACATTCACTTTGATTTCCCTAGTAGCAGTGTTTTAAATAGAATTCTTTGTTTGGTGTATCTACAAAATCTGTACATCAAAAGGTGAACTCTGACTTCCAACTCCTGTAATTTCAACGATATCACCAAAAACACAGGGACATTCTAACCCAAAATCCAAGAGCTGCACTTGTACAACACTGTGTTTTATGTAACAGAGTCTTGGAGCTTGACGTATGGTTGACAATGACTTAAATAGGTTTGAACAGACAAAAAAACAAGTTGGCAAAAAAATTTCCGAGAACATTTTCCTTGAGCCAGAGAAAACAAAACCTATGTTTCTACGAACGTCTTGCCTTGTCAGAAACCTCCAGGAACGTGCAGAGGCATGGATGCAAAAAAATCTTACTGAATAGTAAGAAACCACATGCATTAACTTAAATGTCCAGTTCAATATACCACCATTAACACACACAAGTGTGTTAGTAAAGTGTGTGAAACACTAGATAACTAGTTGTTAGTGTTATATGTTATTAATTCAACTAATTTTAAAATAAAACCTGATATTTCAGTAAGCACAGATTTATGAGTGCAATAACTCCTCTGAAACTGCTTTGGCCCAGGAAATGTTAAGTCAACCTACACTAATGTGTAATTCTATACTAGCTTGGGACTACAGTTTTTTCATTGCTACTTAGCATGGCGTTTTTACAGATTCTCTAGTCAAAATCCCAGGAAAATAAAGCATTTTAGTAAGACTAGAGAATGGAATTTAAACTTATTATGGTGAGAATTCCAAACAATCTTTATTCCTGCCCTCTTTCGATAACATGCTAAAACACTCTAATATCATCTCAATAAGTTCAATTACTGTAAATTAAATAAATTAAAACACAGGGCCTCCATTTTCCCAATTTCTCATGAACATCAAACAAGAAACGCAGGAGAATGGCATCCCGTTGTTTCTCTAATTATTGGCCTGTATAAGGAACGTGACCTTCGCACACACCTCTTAAATATCATTACACAGAGCCACAGTTCATACCAGGGTTCCTTCCCTGAAGAACTGAGAGCAAGCAGATATTTCTACCCTTTCAGACAAGGTTTTATGCATTTAAATGTAACAAGGGCAAGAGAGAACCAGCCAAAGCATGAATACTTTCTTTTGCTCAAATTAGATGCCTAGAAACCAGTTAGATAAGTGTCATCCACAAATCCTTGTGTCCAAACCACATTCTATCCACTTTTCTCATTTACCCTCTTCCTTTACTATCTTTTGAGTTTTGTTGTATAGGGTTTTATATGTTAGTTAACATTAAATAGACAAAACAGTTCTTATGCTGACAAAATTCAGGAGAAATTACTGTTTGTATGCATCTCAACTGAAGTCTCAAAACATCATCTACTGAAACCCTTTCTTATTCCTATTATCACATAGGTCAGTAGACAGACTTCAAGAAACATCTTGGCTCTCACATAGGACTTCACAAATAAACACTACCTAAACTGCCACGGGAAAGAAAAAAAAAATAGTTCATAATCATAAGACAATACTGAGGTTAAGAAAAACAAAAGTCTGCACAACATTTTAGGATTCTTTATAATTCCAAGGTGCTTGATGGTAGGACCAGTGAGGGAAATTTTCAGTGCATTGACTGAAGTCAGCAAGCATTTATGTTAATGTGTTTAAAGGCATTTTTGAAAGACACAAAAGATTTGAATGCAACATCTTTTCAAAATGACTTTATGGAAACTGCAACATGTTGGACACAAAGCGAGAAGTAACATGGCAGCTTTTGGGTTGTTTGGCTGGGGTTTTTCTTTAGGAGGGTATAACAAGACAGATATGATTTTGTTTGGGCTTTTTTACCGTAACATTTCTTTACATTACTGGGAAATGAAAGATAATGCTTGAGATTGCACAAAAGGACAGAATAGATATACAGGATAATTTAACAATTATCTCCCATATCCACAGCCATATAATTGAAAATATCTGTGGACAGAATATGGAAGTTTACTTGAAAGCATTTTCTGAAACTTCATCTAGAAGAGAAAAACATTTTTCATGTATTACAAAAATACATATTACTTATAACAAAGTACCGCTATTAGTTGAGCTAAATGTTTTTAAAATGTCTTTAAAAAAAAAAAAAAATCTTTGTACCCAGCCATCTAATTTCCAAAGATCTCAAATGACTGATGTTTGTCCACAAAAGAAATAAGAGCTGGCAACTCCTATATAGAGTTTTAATCATTTGTAACAAGCACAGCTCAAAATACAACAAAAGGCATGGTTTATTTTCTTTTCCCAAACTACCAAAGAAACATAAAAGGTATTTATATAACATACATACATTTATACAATGTTGTGAATTACTCTGTGGTGATGTGATAAAAACTGACATTCAAATGAAAATCAGGCAGCTTTTTAATACTGTATAGTTAGTACCATGCCGTCAGCTACACCTACAGTAGAGTTTCAAAAAAAACCAAAAAACCAAAACCAACTCTCTAAGATGGGGGAGGAATGGAAAGGGGAGGGCAGACTTGCTGTTAAATATACAGGGAATTTTAAAAAGGATACACTAGCAGTACTAAACAAGATAAGGAGGGAACAATGGAACTAGTGAACCAACATTTTCTACAGATTTGTAAACATTGTCTTGCTACCTTTTACTCAGGTTCTATCACTAGTGCCTTACTACACGAATCAAGTGAACACTTGATTCGTGTGAACTTGTGTGATCAAGTGAACTTGTGTATGTACTGACTGACAACAACAAAAAAAAATCCCCCCAAGCAACACATAATTTCAAAGCTCCCTCACTGCCATCACTGGTAGCCTCTCCTCACTCCAGCTGCTTGTTTTCACAAATTCTGCAGGTATTAATTATTAATTAATTAGTAATTATTAATAATCTGTTATTATCTTTGATACTTACTGTTTATATTGACTGAAAACCAACAAGTCTTCCAAGAACAACTAAGAATAGAACAATTGGCAATGAACATTCACATAAAGCTGGAACATTCACATACTGCGCTAGAAATTACCAGATTTTTCTTAGGGCTGTGGCACAATTTGAAATTTTTGCCTTGTATCTGCCTTGCAATTTTTCTGCTTAACCAGAAAAATAAACTTGTTAGACTCATCTGTCCTAGCAGAATTTGCAAGTGTCACTTTAATAACCTTATCCATGCATATTTTTATGATTTATGCAAGCCTGAAACTTATGCCTGCATGCAACATGGAAGTTGCATGGCTGGGAGATGAACAAACTGTGAACAGACCTGCTGAGAAGGTCTGGGGGGTGCAGGTGGATTGGGGCTGGACATGAGTCAGTAATGTGCACTTAGAGCTCAGAAAACAAATTCTACCCTGGGCTGCATTCAAAGCAGTGTGGCCAGCGCACTGGGGAAAGCAATTCTGCCCTTCTGCTCTGTTCTGGTGAGATGCCACCTGCAGTGCTCTGGGGTCTTCAGCACAAAAAGGACATGGACCTGTTGGAGCAAGCCTGAAGGTGGGCAACAACAAGATGATTAGAGAGATGGAGCACCTCTCGCAAGAGAAAATGCTGAGAGAACTGGGATTGCTCTGGCGCTTATTTAAAAGAAATATACAAAAGATCTAAAAAGAAACTTTTTACAAGGTTACGTAGTTATAGAACGAAAAGTAATGGATTCAAGCTGAAAACCAGTAGGTTTGTATTAAATATTAGGAAAAAATCCTTCATTGTGAGAGTGGTGAGGCACTGCACTGTCAGACGGTCAAATTCTGAATGCCTCACCCACAGAAGTTTTTGAGGTCATGTTGGATGGGTCTCTGAGCAACCAGGTCTAGTGGAAGGTCTCCCTGCACATGGCAGGGCAGCTGGGAGAAGATGATTTTTAAGGTCCGTTCCAACCCAAAAAATTCTGTGATTATGATTTATTTTTCACTAAAAGCATTCTGGCTTTTTTAACACTACCTAATACAACACCAGATGAAAGCATAAAAGTCACATTTAACTGAAAAACCTACTTTCAACTTTGGAATGCTTTTTGGCCTATATCTCCAGACAGTCAAGAACAGTGATAAGAACTAGAACATTAATTAAAATCAGAATATGCAATTTAAGACGACAAAAAAAAACAACAAACCCACTCAAAACTAACAAAGCAGACTCCCCTTTCTGACACACTTCCATTGTTCACCACAGTAAAAAAATATTGATGCATTTTGAAGATCCAGTTTTTAGATAACTAGTATCAGTACTTCATATTCACAACTGACAACACTCACTTTCATAGTCTAATCTGTAGACTGATATTGTACTTCAATTAGATGCTTTTAGAGACTTAAACATTGTACATAGAAACTGAAGAATGTGACCGCCATTACTATAGAAATACAGAGTGGAAAAAAAATTAGAAGAACCTGAACAAAAAACAGAAGACATCTAAAACACTACCAACAGTACACCAAATCTTTTCAAATAAAAACTAAGATTTCCACAATATCAACAATTATTTCCACAATATCCACAAATTATGGTCTTAATAAGATAACTCAGAAGTTGACACAATCTATGTTCCAAATTCTCCTGACTAAGTATTAAAAATATTTTAGTTACTTTCTTTGGCATCATCCAGTTGGCTTTAGTGTCCAAACCAAGGCCAAGGTAAAGAGATTTCAAATATTAAGTATTACACAATTCATATCAAAACCATACTTGAAGACATTCTACAGCTGACTTGACAAGAAAGGTATCACTTTAGAAACAACATAACTTTCTGCTTTTAATGAGCTGTCAAAAAACCCCAAAAACCAAAACTAAAAAAAAATCCATTAAAACACAAAAAACCAAAAACCTTGCAGCACACAACACCACTATCTTACTCTGCATTCTGTATTTGGGTAAGTCACTGCTGCTTGATTAACAGGTTCTTACAGTATAGTGGAACTAGGAGAGTTTTTTCATGCAGCACACACAGTGCAGTGAGCAGAACTGAACACCAGGATTACAAATATACATCATGAAAATAGCATTTATGTTGCCCAGTTTATGAACTCCCACTTACTTTGTGTGAATAGGTCAATCTCTCAGAGTAATGTCACATACTAGAAGAAAACAGAGACAAATGACAGATGTTTCTCAAAAATATTAACATTAGATTTCATTGCATTTAAGAGCAGTATTAAATAAAAATATATCAGGGAGGGGAAAAAAAACCCAACTCCCCATATTCACATACCATAACGGTTTTCTAACTTGCAAATTATTTTCTTCATTTATTAACCCTTACAAAAATTGTGATGTGCATGTGTCATTGCCATAATTCCCAAAATAAAATCATAATGTAAACATGGAACTAATTCATAATGTAGAAAAAACACCAAGAGTAGAAAAAATAGGAAAAAAACCCACATTAATATGCAAACTATTAAGTAAGAACAACATCCTGGTTTAAAGGATCTTTCGGCCTCACTGCTTGTATTCCATGGATAAACTTGACATTTTTGCCATACGTATAGTTTCTGACACTTAAGTTGAGATAAACCTAATAAATGACTACATCATTAAAAACATCTAAGTGGTGAGAAATGAGATTTTTTTTTTTACTTGTTTTGAAAACAAAATACAGTATTTGGTTTAGTCAACTCCTTTTCACTGTGGAAATATTTCTAGTTTGTAACAGGAAACATGCGTAAAGACAAGGAAAATGAAAACTGAGTTACTAATGATAAATCAGTATTTTAGAATTCACTGAACATGTAAAAAACATTTCTGTTTCCACTGAATTCTGTAGAATCAGTATTTAAAATTTAATTATTAATCAGTAGGTTTTTTAATACTTAAGTTGTTCAGGCTCTTTCTTGGCTGGCCAAATCACCTCCCATGCTGGTAGGAAAGCACATGTATTTGGCTTAGTCAACTCCTTTTCACTGTGGAAATATTTCTAGTTTGTAACAGGAAACATGCATAAAGACAAGGAAAATGAAAACTGATTTATGTCCCAATGGGAAGCATTACTAAAGGAGCTTTTATAGAAAAATTAACGTCCTACAGTTAATGTTGATTTTGTAAGTTTATGAAATGAGCACAATAATACAAGCTACAGCTTATAAAGGTACAGGAAATGTGTCAAAAAAAGATGGGCATATCTACTGGAATCAGCATCTTCTTGAAAACAGACTTCATATGGGTTGGAAGATAAGAGGTCTCTCAGTAAAAACATCAAAATAACTTTTTTAATCAATGCATATAATAATTGTCATATCATTTTACAAATAAATGCTGCTGCCATTAGTTTCAAGTCTACACAACATCCAAGGTACTCTTGCTAAATTATTTCATACAGCAAAATACAACACTGTTCCACATTATCAGAGAAGGCATCAGCTCAGCACTGCTACAGTTGGTAGAAAGGTTGCAGCTGACAAAAACACCTTTTACTCCAAGCAATGCATTAAATTCTCTAAACTAAAAACATAACAAGAATCCAAAATTATTAATATAATGCTCCCTAGATAACATATACATAGAAGTTTAAGTTGGCACTTCTGGAGCATATAAAATAATAAATAAACACTGGGTGCAGTTATCATGATTCACGAGTTGCATAAATCCTCATGCAGTTATTAGTGAATTCATTTTGTGATTGGCCTGACAACAACCATTAGCCCCATTTCATAGATCTGAAACTGAGAAATTACCTACCCAAGATCACGTATCAAACAGCAGTGATTTTTGTGCTTGGCTTCTTCCCCTCCAAGGAATTCTAGATATCTGCGGCACTACTCTCCTTCATACCTTTCTGTAGGAGTGCAAAAACCAGCACCTAATCAGAAAACCACTTATTTTTTAGATTAATAGTTGATGGTTGTGCACAGATTTCATATTTAACTTATTCGTTCCACATTTAAGGAGATATTTAAGCACATTCTTCATGCTTCTGCTTTTGAAAGTGTTAACGTAAGTATTATGAACTGTAACAAGTGCAAACATATATTTTAACTTCCAAAACAGAGATAAACAACATGCTTTTAAAACAGTCTGATCTTTCAAAATTAAATTCTAATAAACCTATTCATAATAATACCGCATTTCCTTGTATAGTTTGGGACATCAAAAATACAGCTTTATTAACATGCTCTTAGTTCTGCTGGTTAATGTGGTAAATGCTTAGATGCGTAAGGGATGTTTTTCTGTGACTGAAGCCTGCATTTTTAAGCCCATTGACTGCTTCCTAAAACAGCAGAGCTGGTCACCTATTTATTTTAAGCGAGTACTTTTCAATCCAATCTTTTCAGTAAGTCTGTCTACGGTAAGGGTCGCAATCACGTGACACTAAAATTATTTCAAAATTACTGTTAAGCAACAAAATATTCTACTATCAGCATTTCCACTGAGTATCTGCCAACGACTGAGATGCTGGAAGATGGACTTGCTAGAAGACCAAACTACTCAAAGGCAGAGCTACACCTCTACCAGGCCTCAGAATTAAAGAATAAAGCACTTAAGAGTGAAAAACTTCGATATTTTAAATACTTAAGTTTAAGGAAGAGAAGATGTTCGATTGTACCTTCTTTAACTTGGCACATGGCTTAAACCCTTTTGCCATGCTGCCTGATGTGGGTGGCCATGACACCTCGAGGTCCCGCCTGGACCTTGTTTACTGGTGGCATCAGGCAAGTAAGCACAACTCGGCCTTCTCTGTTCCCTTACATGAAATGTGTGGTTTCCAATGAACAAGCATATCCATACAGTAAAGAAATTGTGCCCTGGTGCCTGCCAGCGCAGGACCACCACCAAGTTTCCCCTCGTTGCTTCCGCAGTCCATGCGCTGCCCGCCGTGCCGGTGTGGCCCTTCCCGATGGCTCACAGCACCACCCAGGCCACGCCACCCCATTTCCGGCAGGGAACGAGGAAACGCTCTCGAGGCGCCGGGCGCGCCCCTGTCCCACCCAAACACGCGCCATCACCTCGCCTCGCCCGGGCTGCGCGAAGCGGGTCGCGCCCAGCCGGGTGCCCGGTGCTGCCCGGTGCGCGTTCCCGTCAGACCCACCTGTGCCCGCGCCGCCACCGCCGCCGCCACCGCGCGGGAGCAACGGGGACGCGCACGCGCGCCACCGCCGCTGCACTGGAGCCGGGTCACGTGCTCCCATGCATGCCCGCGTACAGCGCTGCAGCTTCCCGGCGCATGCGCAGTGTTGCTGCAGCCGCAGCCGCCGCAGCCGCCGCCGCGCGGAGCAGCGAGCACAGCCGCTGGCGTACCCTGCCCGCCCGTTCCCCGCGCCCCGAACGCCCGCCGCGGTACCTGCGCCCTCGCGTCCCGCTGCAGCTCCCGCCCCAGCAGCGGCCGCCGCCGCGGATTCAAACTGGGAACCCGCTCCGGGCGCCAACGCCGCCTCCCGCGTCGCACGCGCCGGGCCGCTATGCAAATAAACTCCGTGTCTCCTCCCCTCTCTCGATTGGCCCCGCCCTCTCCGTGGGCACAGGGGCCGGCGGTGGGGAGCTGCTCCGGAACCCGCCAATCGCAGGGCCGGCCAGCTTGGTGCCATGCAAATAAGCCTCCGTGGTATTCAAATAAGCGGTGGGCCCGCCCCTTGGCACACAGTCGTGCAAGGTTAGGCGCAGCCAGCGTCGGGGCGCGCTGCGGCCGCTGCCGCTAGGGGCCGCTGTGGCGCAGCGAGGGGCGGTGCCGGGAGCAGCCGGCCCAACCTTCCTTCCTGCTTTCCTCCCTCCCCTCTCCCAGCTTCCCGCCACTGCGTGGCCCTGGAGCCTCTCTGACGCCTTCGAAAGCCCGCCTGAAATCCGCCAGGCTGCGTTATCAGTGACCTGCATTGCTCGCTGCTCGTCTCTTATCGCACCTCGTGTCCCGCTTCTAGCGTAGGGCTGTGCCTGACCAAAGCCCAGAGGTTTGGAGTTGTTTAATAACCAACCTTGAGGCTGAAGAGTGCCAAGAAAACAAAGGTGCCTGTTGGCTCTGCTTGTAGGTGAATATGAAGCATGTGTGTTATCCTGGGTGAGCTTCAAGTCAAAACCACAAGTGGCCATTCCCCATCCACCCTCCATTTCTGCCTCGGGCACGGGGGCACAAAAACACATGGCCTGCTTTGACATGAGCTAGAACTTGGTGGTCTTTATGCCACAGCCAAAGGCAGAACTGACCAGCAGCTGGTCTGTCCCATGAGGCATGGGTCAGGTCTAACAGAGAGACCCATGGCGGTGTCCTTGGGTACATAATAAACCACGAGAGCATAGAAGGACGCATGTAGACTTCTTAGCAGAAGTACCAGTCACCTACTAACCTGGGAGCGGAGAATCCTATTCTCTCCTTGTTAAAGCAAGTAAAGGTCATGTTCTTCCTACTGAAAGTGTGAAAAACAGCATTTTGATTTATTTTCTTGAAAAGTAAGCTAAAAAATGGGAATAAAATTTCTGTCCATCATTTATGGACAGGCTGACCAATAGGTTTCTCTATACATACATGTCGTGAAACAGTATCTATGACACAGCCATTTTAAGAGTCCTGTCAGGTGTGCTTGGTGAATTGGTTAAGGAAACCTTCCTGTCTGACTATCCAGGAACCACTCTGGCAGTCACACTCACACCACCAAAGCTGGGACTGAAGCCCCTTTGCACTAGCAGCTCCAGCAAGCAATGGGTGCCCCGCTTGACTCCCTACCCTCAGCACACTCATATAGAAAGACCAAGTTTCCTTGCTGGTTTGACCCCAATTTTCCCATAGCAGAGTTTCCAACATCTGCGTCCTTAAAATAATTAAATCACAGTGCAACAACAGAATAAGAGCTCGAATTGGTGCCTTGGAGGAGGAGCCCTGGGCTTTTATAACCTCACAGTCTATGCGCACAATAGTCTGAGGTCTTCCAGCTGAGTCCTTGGCTCAGTCCTGAGTCCTCTGAGTGTCCCGATCACCTGGCCAATGCCACAAGCCCTTTGCTTCCATTTCTTGCATAGGGTTGCCACCAGTTCACAGCCTCTTGCTGCTCTGGGGCTCCTGCCACCCACAGCTCAATCTGCAGCTGCACTGCAGCTACACACTGAGCTCCCTGCACTGAAGGTATTCCTCAACAGATTGGGGGGCAGTATTTTAGGGTTCCACCATTCCCAGTGCTTTGGCTTATCTCTCTGCTACATGTTTCCATTGCACAGCCAAGATGGAGCAAGGAAATGTATACATTAGTCCGTGAATTTGTGCAAACACATCTGCAACAGGGCTTTAAGAAGGGGTACTAGCCTGCAACTTGAACACCTGAAATGGGAATATGCATCTTCCTCAGCTGTATTTTGCTACAGGCATGATGATTTCTAAGATGAAGTGTGGCAGAAACCTGTAACCGTAATGTCTTAAAATATAATAGCTAGCATTGTTGAGCTACAGTGCTATAGTGGAATGTTTTTTCTTGAAAAAGGGTTACTTGAATTTGAACTTGAGTCTTCTGAGCTTTTGTGTAGAGTCAGAGAACAAGGCATTTGAGAAAGAAGAGGCCAGAACTACCCAGAAGTGGGCAGTTCCTAGCCATGCCTATTGTTTAACTTGTAAATTCGCTTGTGGTGAGCAGTTTTGCAGGATCCTTGCATATAAATCCTTTAGGAGTCGATCAGGAATTAATGCTTTGTGGCTAAAAGATGATTTCCAGAAGACTGTCAATCTCTTGAATCTCTGTCATCTCTTTGAATAATAACTGGTGTTATTACAAACTTAATTTAGTATGGAAGCCATTAAGCAATGTAGTTTTGTTCAGTGCAGTACAATTCATGTAGTAAAGAGAGAGTTAAGAATGAGAGTTGGCACCAGTCTCTTCTCTCTGGCAACCAGTGACAAGACCCAAGGAAACGGGATGAAGAGGAGTCAGGGGAGTTGTATTAATGTAGCTGTTACAGCAAGTAAGTGCCCTGCTATAGCTTTTCAGATACTGCTAGCGATAGTAGGACTGTATCCTTAAATTTGAAGAACAAATAATATTTGAGTTACAAGATTAGGAATTTGAGGAAGTGAAAGTCCAGATTTTTGTCAATTGCTCTTCCTATGAGTGGTCATAAATTTGAAAAAGCAATAGTATCAGTTTCTATTGCTCAGCATCTTTGCAAGAAGTTAAAGTTAAAATACAAAATTCTCAGGAAAAACACAGCTTCATCACTTCATCAACTTGTCTCTATTTCAAAATGTGAGGGTTTTGCTGTAAAAGGAATGTGCAAAACAAACAGTACACTGCAGTTGAATTAACTAGATACAAAATTTTAACACCACAAAAAAGCAGATAACAATCTAGTTTCCTGTCTGATTACTCTGTTACTGTGTTCAAACATTGTAAGATAAACACAGAGAAAAAATATATTCCAATGCACTTTACAAAAATAATGTTAAAAATTAGTATCTCATGTGCAACAGAATTTCTTCTTGATTTGCAGTTCTCCAATGGCTTAAGGCTTAAAGTCTGCGTACAATATTTAATTTACTTTTTTCCAGGTTATGTTATGGGACAGCTTCCAACCTATGAATGACGTATCACTAGAAAGCTGATTACATGTTCCTTCTCTCTGTATGTCAGATTGTGTTAGAAGTGTGATATTAACACCATGAATATTTTGCAAATATTGACTCCTCCCATATGATTTAGTCATTGCTAATGGAGACACTACAGGCTCACAGTGGGAATGTTAAAAGGAAGAAAAGAAAGTGGTGCACTTTCAGAATGTGTAGTTCTGAATATGAAAATGTACTTTTTATATAAAGACAACTGCTGACTTTTAATCAAAACGAGATCATAAATATTTAGCAAGAGGGAAAAAGTAATTTTATTGGTACACTTTATTTTTAAATAATTACTGAAAAATGTGTATTTGAAGAGTCCACCTTGCTAAATGGATGACACTTTTGAGCCAGTAAGATTTACATTAATTATTTTTTGCTAAGTCACAAGATTAATATTTCTTACATATTAATTGCCTAAAAGGATGGAATGCTTAAAACTTACCTGATTATAAACAATTCCTGCACAGGTCAAAACGCCATAACACCAGAAAGTAATTACAACAACATAAATATTTCTGCTAAGAAAAAAATAAATCCTTATCTGACAACCTGATCTGTGATTTGGTAGTGTTAGGTTAACAGTCCAACTTGCTGATCATAGAGGTCTTTTCCAACTGTAACATTTATGTGATTTTAGTCTTTAATAATTTCACTATGAAGGCTTAAAATGTCACTGATAAAGGAACTGCACGTTAACTTTCTGGTGAAGGAAAACAGAAGGTTTTTAAAATTCCTTTTTCATACAAGCACTTTTTTTTTTAGTACAGAAACCTTAAGTACATCTATGAAGTTATGTTAGGACGGCAGTGTAAGAACAAGAGCAGAAACATGGAGAATACAACCAAAATACTTGGGAAAATTTTCCTACAATTGATTCAAGCTAGGTAAGGCATTTGTACTTAGGTTACTTTTCCGAATAGATTAAGTACCTTCCTGTAATGTAAATTTTGTAAAATACGCTGTTATTATTTATCTATTATCTTTAAGGCTAATAAAAGGATTTACGGAAAATTTCTAAATCTTCTCTATTCCCCTCTGATTTTAGGTTAGTTTAAAAAAAAAATAAAAAATTACTAATTATGAAGTAAATATTCTCCTGCTCAGCTGTTCTGTGATCAAACTTATTTTGTCGTGACTTTGGTGTAGTAACTAACTAATTTATTTGCTGAGTAGACATACTTAGTTTAAACACCTACCAGTTGTTTTTCATACTGAGTTGTCCTCTCTCACTTTGCTACCTTCTGCCTCCACCAAAACAAATTATATCTAACTTAATTTCTAGTTTTAATAAGAAAAATCTTACTTTGTAGCAGCAATATTTGTATAGTTCAGTGGTAAGTGCAGAGTCCAATTAGTGACAAAACCATGTTTTTACAGCTTGTTTAATTTGTTCTACTAATGTATCAGTATTCTGAGATACAGGCAAGTACCTGTCAATTTTAATGCTTAACACCTAGTAAACAGTCTATCAGACTTTGAAAGAAAAAGTAATTTTACCAAAATGTGATGTGATTGACAACTGGAATCTGTTAAATTAAGATCCTTTCCAAAAGGATCTAAAAATGAAGTCAATTCTGTACAATCAGGAACAACTTTTGGAAAGAGTATCTTGTCTCCTGTTGTCTCATTTGATATGAGACAATTGGGAAACCTAGCTGTAAAAACAGTACCTGATATACAGGATATGTCACTAGAAGTATTCATGTGGTGACCATGAAATAAGCAGGTTGCCAGCAAGTGCGTTGACTTAAACTTAGTTCTTAAACACAGTTCTCTTTCCATTACTTCAGGAAAATTGCTCTAGGAGTAGCTTGTTTTGGAAGAGGTCTTTCTCCCTCTAAAAATGCAAAGGAATACAAAGTAGTCAGGTGAAGTAGCATTGTTATTGCAGTACAAGTTGAGAAATGAGTACTTAATTTTAGCTCCCATAATACTTCTTAGATGCAGGATCCTTTATCTTCAGACTACACAAATTTTTGAACATGTGTCTCATTAAGTTTTATCCAATGTAAGTATTTAAGAATTGGGTAAAGAAATGTAAAGAATATTTTATATCATTCCTCCTTGGAATGATATAAAATAGTCATTGCTAATGAATTCCTTCCAACAGGTCAAAACTCCTAAATGAAAATAAATGAAAAAAACTAACCTTGAATGTTGAGCAATGAAAATATTTTCTTTAAAAGAAAATTTTCTATACTGGTAAAAAGGCTTTTGGTTACCCTCAGGGCAAACCATTCTTCTCTCAGTTTTCTTATTCTCAGCTCTAGCTTTAGGCTTTTTTCAATGTCATACCTGCTTTAGATCTTCCTAGAAAGTGGAAGACTCATGGGTTAGTTAATTAAAGTGGTATGTCTCAATAAATGGTATGTATCTGGAGGAAATTGCTAGTGAGGAATCAGATGCAGAGTGATTTAGTAACAAAAAGGTAAAATACTTGGGCTTAGCAGCAGTGAACTTTTCAAGATGGTGTTAATTACACAATAACTGGGACTTAGGGTACCTCCTTATCTCAATCGTATTTTAAAAGGTCTTTTTTTTTTTTTTTTTTTTTTTTTTCCCCTTCAATCCCAGTATGATCAACCTTGTACAGACTTTCTGGAGACTTTGTAAATGAAAATTTGGCTGACAGATGAAGGGTAAAATGTAAAAAAGAGCTTGTTTGGATTTATTTACTTAAAATTATCAGTTTTTTACTTCTGTATTTCCAGCTTGGGCTGAATTTTCTTCATGACATCTTAAAGTAGAAATGAAGGATAACTTACACCTTATTGTATTTGTACAAACTTAAAACAGCAATCATATTTCTAAAAAAAAACCCATCAAGTTTTGGATTTTGTCTGTATTAAGTTGACCATTATTTTGCTAGAAGTCATTGTCTTCCTTTAATGCCTCTTCCAAATTGAAGTTGTCATCTGGTATTTTTTGGCCAGATTCTGAGTACTTTGTCGTTACTTCCTCCTGAAGGGTTTTTATGTGGTAAACGAAGATGAGTATTTCTTAGATAAATATAGCTTTGAAAATAGCCAACCATTCTTCCAATACTGAGGCATGTAATTAACTAAAATGCCTGATATTCACTGGTACTGATTAAAGTCATCAACAAATGGAGAAGTCAGCACTGCCCACTGACAGTTACCATGGTCTTACTTAATCATGCATTTAATTTCCATGACTTAGTAGAATAATTCTAGATGATTTCTCCAGAATGTTGGTGTACTTGGGGAAG